>NC_135866.1:22616303-22918803 GCF_031162955.1 Sander vitreus
CTGCTTTTTTTTTAGCACAACTAGACATATTGTATGAGTCCTATGCAGTGTTGGGGAGTAACGGAATACATGTACCGGCGTTACGTATTCAGAACACAAATTATGAGTAACTGTATTCCGTTACAGTTACAATTTAAATAGTTGGTATTTAGAATACAGTTACATTGTTGAAATCAATGGATTACATGACGATACTTCACGGGTTTATTCACTCTCGCAACTCCATGCATTTCCCAGAAGCCTCAATATGAAAACGGAAAAATTAGCTATTTGCGTGATCACTGATAGAGGTGGAGATGGAGCCGGAACCGGCACAACAGAGCCAGGGCAGGAATGCGTTTCTATCTTGGAAATTCAAACAGCATTTCACATTAAAGAAAGAGAAGGGAGAACGAAATATAACTGTGCAGTGCAACTTCTGCTTGCCAGCAACCAACTTCCTTTCAGCGTCCAAATTACTCCACCTCCAACCTGAAGAAGCATCTTTTTTTTTTTAATTAGCCAAGGGTAGTCGTCTGCTGTAGTTTTACTGGTCACCTTGCTATTTTATAGTTGACTTGCAACTTTACATTCTCCTACGTGCTGATTTACTAGACCCAGAGCCGTTGAAAGAGTGACTAGCCCCGTTTCACATGTTAGCTAACGTTAGCTAAAATTAGCTTGTGGTAGCAAGACTGCGGTTAGATCTTTGTAGTATGCAGTTCGGGACTACAAATACAACAATCTCTCTGCTTGTTTAGGTACACATTCAGCCAGTTGGAACATAAGAACACACCAGAATAGGCCTGTTTAGTAAGCTATATGTGATGGCCGCATTCCTACACTTATAAAATGCAATTCAATGTGGAAGTAATCCAAGTATTCAGAATACGTTACTCAGATTGAGTAACGTAACACGTTACAAATTACATTTTTGGGCATGTATTCTGTAACGGAATATGTTTTGAAAATATCCTTCCCAACACTGGTCCAATGACAGGAAATCCCTTTACTAAATGATACACTGGAAGTGTAAAACATTTGCAACATTTCTCCTGTCTTCAGTTTTACTCGATGACATCTCAGCAGTGCTAATTGGCCGTCAGTCAGAGGGCCTGAAGAAGTACACAGAGGAGCATGTGGAGTGTTGTTGCTTCTCTATTATGTTCAAGGGCAGCCGCAAGACCCTGGACCTCATCGCCAGTTCAGAAGAGGAGGCCAAGCAGTGGACCAACAGCCTGCAGAAAATGATCTCCAAACTAAGCAACCTCAACAGCCAGCAGAAGACAGAGCAGTATCCTTCTCATGATGGTGAAGGTTAGACTGTGAACATGATTCATTTGTCTGTGCTTTAGGAACTCCTGCTGCACACGGTGCCCTTGTAATTCACAACCAATTAGAAAATGCAGACGGGAAGATGACGTTATATCTACTCCTTACATTACAAACATTTCAGTTGGATCTTGAGCTGCCTGAATAAAGCAGACAAGAACAGGGATAATAAGCTGAACATATCAGAGCTCAAGAACTTCCTGCGTCTGATCAACATCGAGATGGATGACTACTACACAGAGATGCTCTTCAAGGTGATACCCTCAGAGTTTTTTTTAATGATTCCTAAACATCCAAATCCTGAAGAGCTATGAATAGATGTACATTTATGATTTAAGAAAAAGATCATGTTAAAATCCTGAAAAAAAAATACCTCATACCCCTAATACTAATGAAATCACTTTTTAGTATACAGTTAAATGTAAAGTGTGGACCAGCTTTCATATTCCATTTTTCTGTCATACAGAAATGTGACACATCCAAATCTGGATACCTGGCTGGAGAGGAGATTGAACATTTCTATGACCTGTTGACCCATCGGGAGGAAATTGACGTGATCTATGGAGAGTACGCTAAAACGTCAGGCTTTATGAGTCCTCAAAACCTGGTGGACTTCCTGATCAAAGAACAGAGAGAGAAAGCCACACTGGCTGATGCATACAACATCATCCAGAAGAATGAGCCAGATGAAAATGGTCAGTAACTTATTTGAAATACCGTGTTTTTGTTGCCCGGTGTTACTCCATAGTGTGGTGGAGCAGTGTTTCTCAATCAGCATCATTGCAGCACGGCTGGTTTTCTGTCTTTAGATCTAATCAGGGACTGATGCACTACTGGGGTGTCAAGTTAATGCTGCTAAGTAGCTATGGTTGATTTAATCCACATATCTGTAAAACAAAGAATCATGCAAAAGCACCACTTTAAATCTTGTGTTTACCAGAGATGTGCTTATAAGCTTCTTGGAAAAAGGTCATTCAGCATGAAAAATGGCTGATCGACTAAAGACATCTTAGTCAACCAAGACCAAAACAACCGATTAGTTGACTAATCTACTAGGAGTGGGCAGCCCTAATACTCTAGCTACTTTATTTGAACAATGTCTTGCATTTTGCATTTGTATTTTAATTGTCATTAATGGATTACATTTACTGGGATGGTGAAGTGTTCTTGTCTTCCTCTATGTCTTTATAATATGACAGTCATACAAGCTGTAAAGCATCAATCTCATGTCTAAAAACTACAAAAATTAGCAGGAAGGGCACCCAGATAGCTCAGTTGGTAGAGCAGGCACCCATATATAGAGGTTTACTCCTCGACGCAAGTGGGCCCGGGTTTGATTCCGACCTGTGGCCCTTTGCTGCATGTCATTCTCCCTCTCTCTCCCCTTTCATGTCTTCAGCTGTCCTGTCAAATAAAGGCCTAAAATGCCCCAAAAATAATCTTAAATATTTTTTATCAGGAATCCTCTTTTGACTAAAAGGGAAGCATTTAGCCAATGAGAGCCTGTGTTACACAGAAGAAAAAAAATATAAAATAAACTCTGGTGCATTTACAGCAGATGTTATTAATGTGCTCTGCCTCTGTTTATATACTCCTCTGAGGATTAAAGAAATAGTTTGACATGCAGAAAAATACGCTTATTCACTTTCTTGTCAAGAGTTAGATGAGAAGATTGATACCACTCTATGTACGCGAAATATGGAGCTAGATCCAGGAGGCAGTTACTTTAGCTTAGCTTAGCTTAGCATAAAGACTGGAAACAGGGGGAACAGCTGGCCTAACTGTTCAAAGTTAAAACAATAACCACAACTATACCTAAAGCCAAAAGTCTTGATTATTTATTTAGTTTTCTACTCTGGTGAATAGTGTTAGATGAAAGCGAGGCATCGTTTAATGTGTGAAACAAAAACGGACGAAATGAGTTTCACTGACGGGTAATACGATGCCACTCCAAAACAGCAAATGACGAAGTACTGATGACAGATGTACAACATTTTCCAAGTCAAATATCATTCTGGAAAGCCAGCTAACCAGTTAGAGACAGGCCCTTTGATGGCAACTACAGGCTATCAAGATGAACATACAAGATATATTTAAATTACATTCAATATGCAGTGATGACAGTCTATCCAATGTGGTTGGTGCTCTTAAGTAATGCACATGAGTGTTTTACATACATGCAGCTTAGGGCATTTTGTGTCAAGTTTATCCAGCCTATTTAATGCAAAGAGGTGCTGAACATAACTCGTCTTTTCAGCAGGGATCTTTTATCTTGGATTTCAATAGGAAATGAGGACAGGGGAAATCAGATCCTCTTAAGGGAGACAGTGTATGCATTACACTCACATACTTTGTCCTGGATAAATGATAAATGATCTCCCTGGTCACTGTTGTTCTGCCGTGTCCTTCTGTTCTTTCAGCCAAGGAGAAGAAGCTGCTGTCCAAAGATGGCTTCCTCATGTACATGCACCATCCAGATGCCTTGGTCCTCAATCCAGATCACAGAGAGGTGTACCAGGACATGAGCCAGCCCCTCAACCACTACTTCATCTCCTCCTCGCACAACACCTACCTCATGGATGATCAGCTCAGTGGACCCAGCAGCACGGAGGCTTATGTCAGGTAACATCTTTCATCCATCCTGTAAAAATCTGAGTCTTGAATTCAGCTGCTATAGCTGTATAGCTGATGCAAACTGAATTTCATTGTCTTTGTACTTGTACTCAGCACAATGACAATACAGTTGAATCTAATCTAATGTCCAGCAGATAAGATAAGGGGGGAGAGAGCGAGAGAGAGAGCGAGAGAGAGAACGAGAACGGTGGTAGCATGTTTAAAGGAGCAGTGTGGAAAAAAATGGTGCATGAAAGGTGCAATGGTATCATAGTGCAAGATAGTGTCAAAGCAAATTCTATATCTATTCAAGTACAACAGGCAACACAATATATCAAAAATAGAATAATCATTACTTAACTATACAAAGACACTAGTAAAAGACTTGAAGAAAAGTTTAAGTTAAAGTTGAAAACTGTCCATAATGACAAAAAGACAGTGTGGTGTATTGACCATACAGGCAAGCTAGCAAAATGGGCAGATGGCTAATATAGCCAGTAAGGGAGTCAAACAGTGCCAATCAGGCACCCATATAATTCAACTTTTGGTCTCTGGTTATGTCTCAATGTGAGCAGGGGGAGGGCTGCAGGATGTGTCTAGTTTGTGCCTGTCCCAAGGTAATATGAGGATAAACTCAGGCGGTTTAGTTCATGAAGGGCCTGTGGAAGTGCAAATATGTCAGCAACAATGTCTCGGATGAATGTCCGAGTGTGCGCTGGCTGAGAAAAAGGAAACCGTTTTGATCAGAAAATAACCAATTTGATGTATATGTTTGGCTAATATATGTTGTATTTAACAGTGGGGATTATATGTGGCACTGTATATGTTTATCCAATAACCTAAATGCTTTGGGGTGTATTAACGACAACCCTCGGGCTGCTTTACACAGCCTTTGTTTAGGTCACTAATAGTTGTGACTCTGTCAGGGCTCTGCTGAAGGGCTGCCGCTGTGTGGAGCTGGACTGCTGGGATGGATCAGATGATGAGCCAGAGATCTACCACGGCTACACACTCACCTCCAAGATCCTCTTCAAAGATGTCATCAAAGCCATAAAGGAGTACGCTTTCAAGGTGTGTTTAGTGTCCAAAAAATATCCATTAGCACTCTACGGACGTTTCCTTGATCTGAGTACTCTGTGTTTTCTGTCTGGTTGTCCTCAGGTGTCCGATTACCCAGTTATCCTCTCCTTGGAGAACAACTGCAGTGTGAAGCAACAAGAAGTCATGGCCCAGCACATGAGCTCCATCCTGGGCAGTGCTCTCGTCACTTCCCCCCTGGGGGATGGCATGCCCATAAACTTTCCATCTCCTGAGGTATCCACTCTTATCTATACTGTATGGACATTTGATTTTAGTCCTTTTGATACCAGTCACTCAAAGCAGGGCTACTGTGCGTGTGTGGGTCTGTGTGTCTGTACCTCTAGGAGCTGAAGGGGAAGTTCCTGATCAAAGGGAAGAGGTTAAACAAACTGGAGGCCAGCTTTGCTCCTGAGGGGGAAGAATATGACATGGACATGACAGAGGACGAAGATGAGGATGAACATGAGGAAGAGCAAAGAAAGGTGGGGTTCACATCAAGGGAGAGTAAATATATAATCTATGTTAACACATTTAAGCATTAGCCAACATTTCTTTTGTACTGACACTTAATTTCCATTTTATGCGTAGAGTAAAAAGAAGCTGAAACTAGCGAAAGTGCTGTCTGACATGGTGGTCTACTGTAGGAGCGTCCCCTTCAACAGCTTTGAGGACGCAAGAGAAAACCAGAGCTTCTACGAGATGTCGTCCTTCAAGGAGGGAAAGGCTATGAAGCTGGCAGAGGAGTCAGGTGAGGAAGACTTCAGGCTGGATTCACTCAAGTGTCTTAATGTATAGATTTATCTTAATAACTTATCAGTAGTGATATATTAAATATCACTTATTGGTGCTTCCAATTCCTGTGAATTTGTCTCGAAAACCTCCTTAGATTAGTTATTAAGGTCTGAAATAGGGATATATATATAAACACAACAAACAAAGTGATAACAATTGTTTAGAGTATTCATTTGTTGTTTTTGTACATTTTAATATCCACAACAAGAGCTATTTTGATTAATATCTACTAAAGAGTTGTGAAAACATAACTGAATTAAACGGTTATTTTCCTAAAAGGATTTTGACACCACACCAGTGGTCTTCATGTGGTGATTGTAGTTAGAGCCCAACCGATATATTGGCGGGCCGATATTATCGGCCGATATTAGGCATTTTTCCAAACTATCGGTATTGGCATTTATAATGGGTGATTAAAAAAAAAAATTCATTCATTTATGACAAATGATTCTGATAATTGAATATTAAAAAAATAAAATAAAAACGGACAAAACACCCTCCAACCATGTTATGAGTGTTGGCGTTGCATAGTTTGTCCACCAGAGACCACTCTACAATGTCCCTGTTGGCAACACTCTTTGATTTTCCATCCATCTTCATCCGCTTATCCGGGGTCGGGTCGCGGGGGTAGCAGCTCCAGCAGGGGACCCCAAACTTCCCTTTCCCGGGCCACATTAACCAGCTCCGACTGGGGGATCCCGAGGCGTTCCCAGGCCAGGTTGGAGATATAATCCCTCCACCTAGTCCTGGGTCTCCCCCGAGGCCTCCTCCCAGCTGGACGTGCCTGGAACACCTCCCTAGGGAGGCGCCCAGGGGGCATCCTTACCAGATGCCCGAACCACCTCAACTCTTTTGATTTTGTTGTTGTTATTGTCTTTTTGTTCAAAGGACTTTAAGTTTCATATCTTAAGTTTGTATTTTTATACATTGTATTTATCAGAACTTTAATATATTTTGATGTTCCTCTGTTCTGCATTATCATATTTTTTTAGTGAGGACTCATAAATAACTACAAATAACTAATGTAAAGGAAATTTCTGCATTTCTGGATAAAAAAAAAAAAAATATATATATATATATAGATCGGAATATCGTTTTTTTTAAATCATCAAATATTTGTATCCGTATCGGCCTTACAAATCCTTTATCGGTCGGGCTCTAATTGTAGTTAATGATGGCACCTCTGTCAGAATAAAGTGCACATGATAAACAAAATGATGCACCCTTCTGCGTGATTAGAAACTAACTTTCAGCTCAGCAAATAACTTTGTTCTTCTGTCTCAACTTGTTCTCTGCAGCTAATTCCTACATCCGTCATAACGTGGACAAGCTGAGCCGCGTCTATCCAGCAGGCTCCAGGGCCGGCTCCTCCAACTACAACCCGGTGCCTCTGTGGAACGCTGGCTGCCAAATCGGTACATAAATACTGACACAATGAGGGAATTGAAAACTCTCACATGTACAGTCCAGTCTGACATTAATGGGAGATTGTCACTTATTTTTAATTCATCATTGTCCCTGCATCATCATATTTCTTTTCAGTGGCCTTAAACTTCCAGACAACCTGCACAAACATGGATGTTAACCAGGGTAGATTCCTGGTTAACGGAAAGAGCGGTTACATCCTGAAACCGGCCTTCATGAGGGACCAAGACACAGAGTTTGATACCATCACCCTGACCCGAGGGGACTGGCTGAAGCCCAAGACGCTCCATGTCATGGTGAGTGTTTCGCTGTAATAACTCGCACTAACATGCTCAGCATTCGCTGACGTTTCTCTTTCAAAAGTATTCTGCGATTCAGATCTTGAAGGATCTTTTTTTTTTTCCTTCTCTCTGATATGATGTATCCCCACCTGTCATCAGGTTATATCCGCCCAGCAGCTCCCCAAAGTGAACCAGAAGGAATCTTCCATTGTGGACCCGCTGGTTAAAGTGGCGGTGTACGGAGTGCCGGCTGATAATGCTGAGAAAGAGACCAGCTATGTTGAAAACAATGGTACCTATTTCTGTCAAACTCCACATACATGTGCTTTGTACTGATAGAACACGTCTCTACCAGTAGTAGCCTCAATAGACCAGAATGCAATGCAGACGCAGCACACATAGCATTTTGAGTCAGTTGTAAGACTGATGCTTCTTGTTTACTGGGATAAAACCCCTGCTCTGCCTACCCTGTGTATCTGTCTTTAACATGTAAAACCCACTGCTGCATACAGCTAATGTATTCACGCCCTTTGGGGGTTGTTTTGAAATGCATTCTGGGAAATCATGGCAGCCTTTGAAACAGAAGTAGATGAGGCAGGTTAAAAGATCACCAATTAAGTCCTGGAATGCATCAGAAATTAATGATCTGATACATCAACTCACTGTTGCCGTATTTCCTCTTTCCTGTTGAAGGTTTTAACCCAGAATGGAATGAAACCTTCCAGTTTGATGTGTATGTGCCAGAGCTAGCACTGGTGCGCTTCACCGTTGAAGACTATGACTCCGCGTCAGACAATGAGTTTATTGGGCAGTACACACTTCCATTCAACAGTTTAAAAATGGGTAAGTTCCCCCCCTCCCCCTAATGTTAACGCAAATGATGTAAAACCACTGATGGTTCTTTGTTTTCACACTTCGTAAATGAACAGAGACAGGAACTATCCCTTCTCTAGTCAAGCTTAGAGAACTCGGTTCACACCCTGCAATAAAGAGCTCTTCATATTCTTTTTCTGATCACTGACTACAGCCACTTTGTGCTCCCACACAGGATACAGACACGTGCCTCTGCTCAATAGGAACGGAGACGTCCTCCCCTCAGCTGGACTCTTTGTACACATCATGGTCCTCGATGCTGAGTAAGACGTCACCGACTGGCTTGTGCCTCTGAAGACACGAGGACCTCCATTACACAGCCGCATTTCAGCTGTTTTTAATTGTATTTATTTAATTTGCTCTATAGTTTTAGTTCATGATTAACTTATTTTCTTAATTCCAGTAGTTTGAGCAGCTATTCTTAAAGTCAGATAAAGATCACATTCTTGTCAAAGGACAGAAAAAAGAACTCCATCTGCAACTGGAAATGAGTTGTATTGGGAGGAGGGCATATGTACATACACACTAAGTTTGCTAGACTTTATATATATCTCTATATATAGCTCTATATAATCAGCTTGCGATGGCATTGGATTTTTTTTTTTTTTTTTTTAAGAAGGCTTGTGTCCCTCATTTTTGGTCAGTTTATGTATTGTCTATTTAAATCTTGTTATTTTAACGACCATTTCATGAATTCTGGAGAAACATAAGCCGACGTGAAAACTAATGTGCTTCGTCTTTATCAGTAATTAATTAGTCATCAAGTATGATTATTTTTCATGTGACATCATCACGACTACTTCTTTTTGTAAATCAGGATGAAGATGAAAAGTTTTAAACATGGACACCCATCTCGATGTTTTCTTTCCCAGCACTTTGAACTAAACTGTGTTTCACTTATCTGAAGGTTCCACGTGGATACATTTTGCATCTGTAGTCAAGACATTTTAATTAATGATCCTGGGGCTTCTCATCCAGTGGTACCAAGTGGAATAATACAACTGTAAGGTACTTAATGACCTTACTAATTATATGACAATAACAACGCTTACAGCTCAGTAGTAGCAGTCAGTGAGTACAGTAGCAAAACCAAGTACCTTTTTGAAGCACTTAATTTTATGCAAACAGGAGAAGAAGAAAAACTGTTTTGGGTTGCCCCACTTCACCCTTTTCACACAATAAAACCATTAACCTAGTGAACTTTGGATGGACACACCCTTGGCACACAAATTGTCAAAAGGAAGTCAGGGAGGTGATGCACATTACTGCACAGCTCATAGGTTAGCTTATGGTTAAATGAGGTGAAAGCCTTTGACTAATGTCAGGTTATTTATAGGTTATTATGACTTATGTACTAAAGCGGCTTTAAGTTCTAAGCAATATTTTATATAAACAATGGATAACGTGACTTGTTTAATGTCAAAGGGGTAACTGTATGCTTACACGTTCGCCATATCAAAATGAAAGATGTCAGTTTTGTGTTTACAGCTAGTTCCTGCTGCCCTTAAAGGTCCAGTACTGTAAAAGTAAGATTTCCATGTCTTTTTTTGATTATAAAGCAGTTGCTATAGGGTGCTATATTACAGTTTTTCTCGATTGCTAAAACACTAAAACCCATTGGCTGGTCAAAGTTCTCAATTACCTGAACTCATTTAGCTAGTTGTGCAGTCTGTTGTCAATACCTTAAACCATTTCACATGGTAAAACACAATTTGCAGATCTCACGTAGACTTTTCAGCAAAACTCTAAACACATTCTCGTTCTCAAAACACATTCTGCACTTTAATGCACATGTCATCCATACTGGTAAACACAAGTGGCAACAATCAAATACAACTAGAGAACACATGGCATTGATTGAACACAACCACTCAAAATTGATTTCACTTGATGTCGACGAAGTGCTCTGGCCTGACCCAGCCCAAAGACAAGAAGAAGCACATTGATCACATGTTTACTCCTTTGATTTTTGTCCCTTTTAGTATTATATACTGTAGTACAGTGCATTGTAGGCTGTATACTGTACAATGAACAAATTGTATGGCCCTGAACATTGTGCTTTCCATTTGTTAACAGTACTGACTGCTCAATAGATTTTGACTGGTTGCAGGTTTATATCAACAAAGAACAAGAATTACAGTATCACAGAGAAAAATGACAAGTTTGTGAGATGCAGGGTACAGTACTGTAAAAATAGGGGTACAAGGAGGAGGAAGAACAAAAATAATTGCAAAGCAGAGTAGTAATTTCTGATCAATTCTGAGCTACTATGATAGAACATGTTTTCGTTCATCAAAAGACAATGATGGAAAAATATGAAATTTGTTTTGAGATAAAACGTACTTCTCCCTGAGAACTATATGTTTTGAACTGTGTTTTCTATTTTTTGGTGTATTGTTTACTGACTGCTTGATAGTGTATGTCATTTTGATCACTTTGTTTATGATTTGAGAGCAGTGTTTGATTTTCAACACAGGTAAAACTGTTTTGAGGCGAAAGTTTTTTTGCGAGAGGTTTTGTAAACAGTGCTTGAAGATGAGGTTTTGCATTTAATGTTTTCAGAAAATGGAGCAAGGTTTCAGAAATTGTTTTAGCAATTGAGAAAAACTGTAATACTGGAAAAACATTGCTCAATTCAGAGAGAAATGCATACAAAACGGTGCCTTTAAATGAGCCGTCAGGACCTCCGGTAGGTTGTGATGTAAAAAAAAATAAAGTCCCGCTACAGTGCATTACAGACATTCCCCAGCTGCAATGATGGTGTAGAGACACAGAGCGCAGATAAGAAGACCTGGAAACGCTGACCAATCAGAGCAGGCTGGGCTTTTTCAGGATGGGGTCTTAAAGAGACAGGTGCTAAAACAAAGCGTTTCAGAAAGAGGGTGAATACAGGTATATTCAGACAGTATGAAAAATGTTTTTTTAATTAACATTGAAGCATGTCAACATGTTTTAGTAGAAACCCAAAATACCAGTATGACCCTGAAAATGAGCATTATATGGGACCTTTAAGTGGCCAAAAAAAACAAAACATACTGCCATTTTTATAAGAGACCAAAAAAAGCTTGTTCTAACCGCTACTGCCAGCTCATTTATTTGCCATTAATCTGCCGACAGAAGACGAGCAACAATTCTCCATAAAAATGTGCTTTATTGTGATATGGCTGGATGGAAATTAAAGGCAAAATAAAAGATTATTTTACAGTGAACTTATTCCAACAGAACACATTCTCTCTCGTGACTTTTGGAGTTATCAGACCACATCAGGTACAGACAGTAAAAACTTCAATCATCAATTTGAAGTGATGATCTTTGGCATCTTTATTATTTGAATTAAAAAAAATAAAAAAAAAAAATAGCCATGACAAAATTGTTTCAATTAAGCATTTTATTATGGAAAGAAAGAAAACTGATGCTCAGGATGACAACATTCTGCCAACACTTAAAGTAAGACAACAAGAATGGACAAGTTTTTGTTTTGCTTTTAAAAGAAGAAAAAAAGTGAATAACCTCACCAAAAAAAAAACCTTGAACTCAAGTGTTGTAGAACTTTGGTGCTGAATCAATACAAAATGATGAATGTGTGATTATTAGTGAGGTGATACACAAAGAAAAACTGGAAGGAAGCACAAACAAGATGCCCCAGCACGCGCACGCACGCACGCACGCACACACACACGCACACACACGCACGCACATCCCCTGATAGGAAAGACACGACCTGACTGAGAATTCTTACCAAAAGGCAAGATCTGAAAGGGAGGAAAAAAAAAAAAAAAAAAAGCTGGATACAATGGGGTAATATGCAACTTTTCAAACCAAATACTGACAAAAGGTAAGTAGAAAAATATCACAATGATACAAACATTTTCAGAGAAAGGTAATCATTGAGAGGTTGAGAAGAGTCGACCAAACGCTTTTTATAAAAAGGACATTGCTGAAACCATCATCATGAGCTGAACACTCACCGCCAACACAAATGCTTATGCAAAAGAAAGAAAATATTTCAATACGCCTGTAGGAGCAGCAGCCTTTCAACTTGAAAAAAAAATGTTGGAAATCATAAAGTAGTGTAGGTCGTTTTAATGTAACATCATGGCCCATAAACCAAGCAATAAAGCAAATGAGGTTTGTTGGAGCGTACAATCCCTTGATGGCATCACAGAGCTTTTTTTCATGCTTCATTGCTTCATTTCATAATGTTAATTCCTGGCCATATATCACACTCAATGAGAAAGTACTAATGACACAATGCTAAAAACGTGTAGATGTAACCTTGGAATTAATGAAGAAACATTGCTTTGGGCCTCCACAGGCAGTAAGGCATCAATGCCATGATGAGGTTTTTCACAGTCCTTTTGCAGTGCCCCAGTAGTGTTCCATTTAGAGCTGGCCCCTAAACATTTGGAGGCTGTCTGGATGAGCCACGACTGAGCACCCATCTGTAGGTTTGGAAGGCTTCCTTTTTTTTTTTTTTTTTTAAACTCTCTTCAACAAAAGCTGATAACTATGGCAATGCAGTGAGTGCACTATGCAAGATCATTTGGCTATTGTTGAAATAGACCAAACAACATTAAAGTTGTTTCAGTATTTTCCTTTTGAATTTATTTTTTTTAAATTTTTTTTAGTAATTACATTTTATTCTTAAATGACTGAAGGACGAAATTATATGCGTTTATCCAGTTTTCGGATCAAATAATGTGAACAATTGATTCTATCGTGAACACTGAAAGTCATTGTGATAACCAGGCCAGCCTTTAGTGTCAACCAAACCTCTACCGGCTAGCCTGTCAAGTGCTCTAGACACCCACACCAAACACTTAGAATGGAAACTCCCCCCAAAAAAGGTTATTGCCATGGTAGCTAATGTTGCAGCATTCGGGTTGTGTGGCTCCTCTCAAACGTAGGCACTGAGGTGAAGAGCAGTTAAAAAGAGTCGGGGAAGGTAAACACCACACACAGTCTCCACTGGTTTTACACCACGGCTGGTTGGGACCAGGCCATCCTCGTATGTAATTCAGGAGACAATGGTGGGATTTTAACACTGTCCGGACTCGATCCGACACTATCCTATATTCCATAAAGACACTAACCTTGTGAATAAAAAAAACAAAAAAAAACATGGCACTCAACCCATTTACTGTAAGATCCTAGACCATTTGAAACAACAAAAGTGATACCTTTGCAACTGTGTACAATTATAAAGAGAAAGATCAGCCCCTAAGGGTGAATCTGCACCACTTTTGTGTGCCCAAAAAAAGAGAAAAGAAAAAATGTGGGCTGAAAGCTAGCCATATGATAAAAGCACGACATGAAAAACAAGGACGTCATAACAGTAAAAACATACAAACGTATAAGACGACTATTTGTCAAAAGAATAAAACCTATAATGCTATACTTACTACTAATGGTTTAACAGTTCTAGCTGAACCCCTGTTGAAGATATGAAGCCTGTAAAACATTTGTTTTCTTATTTGGCAAATAATAAAATGAGATAAAGGGTGGGTGGGGGGGGGGAATACGAGAGACAGAAAATAAATGGCACAATTTATCTAAGCTTTCAGATTAAACTATCAAAACGCAAAGAACTACTGTACTTGCAGGTGGGGCGAAAGGTTCACAATTGCAAACGTACTTCCTTTGCCTTAAACAAATTAACTATGTCTACATATAATGAAAGCAGAAAGAAACAAAGTCACATCTATATAATGGCACAAGCATACCAGGAGAAAAGAAAATAAGAATACTATGGAGACATTTGTCCAGCTTTTGATAATCAAAAAAAAAAAAAAAAAAAAACTTTATATCAAGATACTTCTGTGTCCACTTTAAAGCATATTGTGTGTGAAAAGACTGAAGTACTCTGGAAATATGCCATGTAAAAAATATCTCCTGATATAAACAACATACACACAAGGCACTTCATTCAGTAAGAAAAGAGAATCACAGTCCTTTCTACTACCAGAAACTGCCTGCATAGCAACAATACGAGGACAAAATCTTTTCAGACTTTTGTGTGGTACCACAAAAGAAATGTCAGACAAAACGTTGTTGATGTTTTTTGGTTTTAAAATAAGCACTTCACCGAATAGTAAAATTATAAAGACCAGAGTTCATTCCTCTTAGCATTTTGTCCCCAATATTATCAACTTAGGATGCTCCGTACACTTTCTGGTGTGGTTTTTGTGAAACACAGTGCTCTTGGGATATTTAGGTTGTTTTTTTTTCTTTTTTTTTTCTGATGGCACTCAGAAGGCAGCCAGTCACCAGGAGATGAGAGCAGAGACGGGGTTACATGAAGGTTTCCACAGTGAGACTCCAAGGCGTCCCCTTGGGGCAGAGACAAGAGGGGCGCGTGTCGGAGGATCTGCCTGAGTCTGAGAGATGTGGTTGTAGAAATGGTCGACAGAGAGGAGGATGTAGAGCAGAGGCGCTGCGGTGTGTCCTGTTACCTGCCTCTTAGATTCTGCAGGACTCCATAAACCTCTTCTTCTTTGCTGAGTCCCTCAAAGAAAGGCAGCAGATCCAGGAGCTCTGTGTCATTCATATCATCAAACCAGGATTGGACAGGGACCTTGGGAGACGGGAAAACAAAAAGCACCTGCAGTTAGATTTTAGTTTAATACCAACTAAGACTTTATCGACAAGATAACCACAATACTCCAACATAGCAACTGAACCCCAAACAACTTCTTTCTTTTTAAAAGCAACCGGATCTCAAAGTAATTTGGCAAACTGCAACCTCACTGCTAAAAAACAAATCAAAACGCTGCTCTTTTAAGATAACGGACTATATCAAGGTAGCAAACAATGGGAGCCTTTGCCTCCTTGGCAAGGCAAATTATAAAACAGAAGTAGCTTCTGACTGTGAAAAACAAATGAGTGGTTTAGGAACTCACAGCATTTTCTGGGTGGAAAATGTAAGAGGCAGGGGAATTGTCAACAATGATGACGTTGCTGAGCTCTCGTCCCAGCCGGCTCAGGTCTTTGACATAGTTCCCTCTGTGAAAAACGCAGGATTCTCTAAAAAGTCGCTCTCGAAACACGCCCCACTGGTCCAGCAGGTCTGCCACAGGGTCTGCATACTGCCCAAGCCAAACAAACACAGCACAACATGTTACACTGCTGTAAAAATGACATGCACATTTAACTGCAATACAACTATGGAACATTCACATAATAAATCAAATTGCATGTTGTGAAAACACATTGTGACACACATCTTTGTGGTCATATACCTCAACTAGAGTGCTAACAGAATAACTTTTATATTCCAAAAGGAAGCAAAGCCGGTCATCCTTCACAGTTGTGTTTACCTGACAGGAAAGATGCCTCAGGAAATACTACTCTATGACACAACAAGCACTACTTACACAGAGCTTTTAACTCAGCACGACGAACATCCGATACTACAGAAACATCAGGCCCTTGATAACATGGTTATTTCTCTGACTCATTCATTAAACTTACCACTGCATTATTGGCTAAGATGCAAAAGACACAGGTGGAGAGTGAAGCAGAGGACGTGTGAAAATTCAGACAGCAAGAGCAGATGGCTATTACCAGAACAAGGAAATAGAAAACGTTGTTCTATGGCTTTGGTGTTTTTTTTTTTGTTTTTTTTAAACTAAAAGACATTATGAGCACAGAAAAAACACGACCGGGTCTAAACACACCTTGGCAAGACTTGCTGTAAAGAGCACACATTCAAACAGCTCTCCCATCTTTTGAAGAAACTCATCCACGTGCGGTCGTTTCAGCACATACACCTGCGAGACACACCAGATTTTAGGCCAGGTCAGAGAAGAACAACATGCATGGTGTAACACGAGTGTCAAACAAACGCACCGCTGAAATTATGAAATATGAGAGGAGCGCAATTAACTAGAACCTTCATAGTGGGATTTATAGCAGTATTAAGACAGTATGATGTTACATGTTTTGACGATTGCTACGGAAAAATTCCTGCTACTCGTTTCTTGCATTATCCAAAATCTTCAGCTTGGTGTCTCCCTCTCTAAAAGACATTCACTCAGAGTTTAGATGCCCTCTTCTCTTTGCCCAGCGGCTGCCACCCAGTGCAAGTAATCATGAATAGGCCAAGCAGGAAACACACAGCCTATCCTGGATTACTTGAACTGGATCACAGCCAGTCTCTTCAGGATCTTCACATAGGAACAAAATGGAACTCGACCCCCTAATAAAAAGGTATAAATCTCTAAATATTTGTTTTTATTGTGTGTGTGTGTGTACAATACCTGATGAACGGTACCATCGATCTCCACGGGAACAATAAAATCTGCATTGCTGATGGGCTGTGAGAAGAAACAAAACAGCATATCAGTGTCATCCAAACGGTTGGTGTAGTACCACAACTGATCAGCAGAGGTCCTGCTAGGAACACTAAACCTTTGCAATTCACAGCTTGTCAAATCTCTGGAAGGAAGAAGAACGTAATCCAAGACTCTTTTTTTTGCAACAAAAAAAAACAAGTAGTTCTCATTGTCCTCCGGGTTGAGGTATAAAAAAAAAGAAAAAAAAAGAAAAGGAAGACGGATAAACAGAAAGAGGAGCAAAATGAGGTCTAGACACATAAAACAGCAAATATCACTACTGCTCACCAGACAACTTTCTTTATGTGACAATGCTTGTCAATGCTTAAGAAGAAATTCACTGCAGCTGGTTTCCAACATCAGCAGGCCTTCAGACTTTCCAATTACCACCCTGCTTTTATTTTAAATACAGTCAGGACTGTAACATTGCCCCTGTTCTGACTACAGCACATCCTCCACCACCTGCTCCTCTCATGGCTTTGTTTACACAGTGTTTTATAGGATTCAACACAGCTTTGACTTCCTGCAGGTTATTGGCTGACTTTTGAACATAAAGACAAAGATAACGTCAGATAGAATATATGTATTACTCTCATTGCGAGGCATATACACAGTATGCTTTACAATGATGTTGGTAAATGCTCAAATAAAATGCACTTTTGTTTTCAGAGTAGTGAAAGCATTTTTTTTTTTTTTCAATTGACAAATTTAATAAAAGGAATAGTTCACTCTCAAAATGACATTTGTGTATCAATTACTCAATGAGCGTTGCCTTGAATTCATGACGAAAACTGTTATTGTTGCATGCTTCCACAGTGAATGGGGGGGGGGGGGAATGGAGAAAAGTCTTGATGCATTGAAGTCATCGCGGTCCACGTTTACACAGCAAAACGATATCAAAACATCCGTTTACAAACTCTCACACAAGTAAGCAGTACAATCCAAGTCTCGTTTATCTAGTCCTATGCTCAGTACTACCCAAACACATGCTTGCATGACTGTTTACAACACTAGCTTGCGCATGCGCACTAATCATCCGCGTGAGTCAGAGTAGTGGGATTGCAAGCAGGAGACTGTTTAAGGGGAAGTGTTGTAAACAGTCATGTTTAGCGACAACGCATGTGTTTGGGAAGTACTGAGCATACGACTTGGATTATACTCTGAGTTGTGCGAGAACAGATGTTTTCATATTGTTTTGCTGTTGTTCAAGGCTGTCCCCTATTTCTTCAATGCAGCAAGACTTTTCTCCGTTCACCGTGGAGGCGTGCGACAATAACGTTTTCTTCATGAATTCAAGGCAACACTCTGCAAGTAATTGATATACAAATGGTCATTTTGAGGATGAAGTATTCCTTTAAGCAAAGAGATAGTTTAGATGGTTGACTGTATCTTTGTAACATAGAAGGCCTTAGCCAGCTCATACTCACACAGACAATTGCAGAACTGTGCACATCAATAATAAACCTCTTTTTGAGCTTTAGCCTCTTCTTACCTTGAATGAGCTGTGGACGAGCGTTTCATCCAAGTCAATAACCACACACTTTTTGCCATAGTCAGATATTATCATCTCTGGTAGAAGGTATTTGGCTGGTGGCTGTGGGGGAAGACAAGGCATATCATTTCAGATGTATGGAGTGAGAGTATCTGAGTAAGAAAGACAGAGAGAGAGTGATAGAAGACATATACTTTGCATAAATGAATGTGTTAAGGCTGAGCAGAGAGCCAACACAATGTTAGGAAGAGCATATCAATGGGTGACAATGCAGCTGAGATAAAGCAATGTCTGAAATGATGCGTTTACGGGACCCATCGCTTCAAAATGACACCCTGTGGGATTCTTCAACACCTGATATCCCCCTGCTACAGCCACATAATCCGAGGAAGCAATGCTGTCTTAAATCCCCTTGGATTTTTTTTTTTTTTTATCCGTTTTTATATGTGGAGATTAAATAAAACAAAGGTCATGCAAAGGTTAGCTGCTTTTAGTTTCATTGAAATCACTAAACCTTGTGTTTAAAAATGCCAATATTTCTTTTATGGAAGCACCTGAGGCGATTACTAGAAACAGTTTTGCACTTATTAGACAGTTAGCGTCACAGTATTTCTGAAAGCATACAAACCACCAAGTGTCACTCGTGCAGATCAGGCACAGAGGCACCATTTAAACCCATAGGTGCATATGCCATATACAGTACACCTTCTGCACAGCCAGTGGTACGATCGGCTGAAAATGAACCGCAGTACGCTAGCAGAGCAAAAGCTCTCTGAGGAACACTGGAGCCCACACAGACAGGATGTGCCAGCACCAGCCCACTCAGCCTGCATGCAAAGGAAAAGAAAAAAAGGCAATACATACACTAGGGATAGGGACGACCTCGACCTGGTCACACTACAACACAAGAGAGATAGACACACACATACAAAAACAGGGTGAGGGGTGGGAAGGAGAACAAAAAAAGAAAGAAACAAAGAAAGGTCCACGAAGATAAAGGAAGTATACAAAAACAGATCGCATGTGTTTAGTGGAGCAGCAGCCCACCTTGGGAGGCGATCCATTCTCCTCAACAGGTGGAGGCAGGGAGCTGGTGTTGGTGGCTGGAGGGTCCACATTGTAGTTGCGGAAGCAGCAAAATAATGTGCTGAAGATGCTCCGGCTCCTCTGCTTCTTTATGCTGCTGTTCGACTGGGACGCTGTCAAAACAACAGGAGGGAGTGGGAGAGCGGAGGGTGAATAAGTGGATATGCAAATCGATCATCGTTCAATCATAAAAATGGAGCAGGCTGAATCTGGGAAGCATCACTTTTGGCTATTTGCATGCTGAGCTGTGGATGCTGCTGGAATAACTGGGAACAAACTGTTATATAGTATGTTCATTACAATATCCTCCTAAGTGAGCTTTACTGAATCACAACAACAGGTGAGACCTTGACAGAGTTGATTAATGACATTAGTGCTGGTTTTGTTGACCGGGCCTGGCAGAACCACTGATCAGAAAATAACTTGGCTCGCTGGGTGACTTCGTCAGTCGCATACAGCAACAGTTCAGAGCGGGTTCTGCTCTGATTGCAAATTGCCTCTCATTCCAGGACTACGGACCAGGGCCTAAATCAGACACCAAGCTTTTATTAATAGTGACAAGCTGGAAGCTACATGCTCCTCCCTGCTCCTTTTTGCCCTGCCGTGGATGCCTTCACCTGATTGGCCTAGGAGTCGCCATTTCGAAAGCTTGCTTACATTTCCCTCCCATGTTTCAGCTGGCAGGTGAGTGACTGAAGCAGCCTGGACATGCACAAGAAACTAGGGGAGGGAGGAGGTGGGAGGCCGACATACCCCGCAGAGCCTATACAAGGCTGCATTCCTCTCCACCCATTAGCCCCCCCCTCACCCGCTCACCCCTCGGCTCAAACAACCAGAATGCTTTTGCAACTGAAGACCAGTGAAGAGCAAATAGCATTATGTCATGTCTTTTGGCATCTTGATATTTTGCCACTCTGTGCTCCTGACCTTAAACAAATATCCAACAGACATTTGTCATAGGAAATGCTCTGCCAGAAGAAAATACATCAAATGACTAGTACACAATATAGAAGGACAACAAACTTTAGACAACCCTTACAAATACCAGAACTGTTTTTTCAACAATGCAGCTTTGCCAAGTGTTTTTCCAACAAAACATTTCCTACATACCATAGCATCTTCTTGAGGCAAAAAAGCAGCCAGAGCCTTATATCATGCAAGCAAGGGCATAATGTGGAGTTACCACACTATTGTTTTAAGAAGGTATCAGACACTGACAGAGTAACAGCATGTCACAGCTACATGAAACTTTGCCTTCCCCGATCTCTGTCAATTCCCTCTATCGCTGGCTTCCAGTCATTAATTACTGCCTTTTAAGCTAGGGAATGCCGTGCTGGGTATTTAGACTATATCTTATCGGGGACAAGTTCCTTCACCCGTCACCACAAGACAATTTAAGTACAATATGCATCCATCAACAAGGAAACATTAAAACATTCAGTGACTATTTAAGGTAACTTAAAACCTCTAAACACATGGAATTGCTCAGACAAGCAGTGACAATTGAGTAGTATGACTGAAACTATATCTGGCTATTACTAATAATAGTATTGTTAAATCAAAAGGTTAAGGTCAAAAAATGAAAAGAAGTCAAATAAGAGCCAAATTAACAGCTTTTGGTGAAGAGTGAAATTGACCGGGTCCATGAAGAGACAGGCCATCCCCATCCCTTTTAATGGAAATACTGTAAGTAAAAGAAATCCCTATCCCATCTTCTCAGTGTCCAAAACAAAAAAAAGGAGCATACTGTATGTGCTAACAGAAAAAGGGGATTAAAACAGGATGCATAAGAAATTCCTGCTACTGCCCAATGTTTCCAGAGTATAAAGGCCACCATTTAACCCACTGGAACGTTTACACAACACTGCAACAGCCACCAAATACCAAAAACATAAACTGATTTGTTTAGACAAAATGTAATTAACCAAATTGTTCTCTATGATGCCCTAGGTTTAGCTGATCACATCTGCCATAGTACGCTTTTAGGTTTTAAATCTAAAAAATAACCTAATCATGACCACACCGCTTATTTTATTAAACTGGACTTTTTTTGGACTGTAAAACTGGGACAGGCAGTTGTCAGCTTCCTGTGACTCACCACCACAAGCTGCAGCTGTATTGATTCCTGCACAAAGACCCTCAGAAAACACCCAAGGACTACAGAGTCATGCACAGAACAGAACTGGGCCTTACACACACACATATCGGCTCACCTGTGGAGAGTGGAGGGTAGTAATGAGAGGGGAAACTCGGTTTAGTTAATAAAGTCAAAGTTCAGTTATTTATTAAAGCCACCTCTCTATCTAGCTGGGTGGGTTTGCGATTGTTAACGCATTGTATAGCTTTGGTTAAACTCTCTCTCACACTGCGTGCATTTTAATGTTACAGTGCAGTGATATCTTAAGGCGTGGACACACAGAGCTGACGGCCAAACGTCGGCAGAAAAGGCAGTTGGGCTGATCAGTCTCCCCAAATTGGTCAAAAAAGTGCCTCGGAACACACCAAAGCGACGAGACGCAATACGTTTCCATAACAGCGGACGGCGCTAATCTGTATTGTCGCCCAAAAAATTAAAACCGGCAGCTGATTGGACGAACACATGACATGGGTCTTGTTTCTCCGAAAATTCAAAGACAGACTGTCATGGCGGCTTGTTCAGAATACGATCTCATATTTTATTAAAATAGTTCACCGAAACGTGTTTCTGAAAACATTTTAAGCGAGAAATAGGCCGTGCAGTTGCTGAATCTGTCTTCATGTCAGATCAACAAAGGTCAGTTTAAAAGATTTGTCAGATTTTGAGACACTCTAGTCACGCTCATTCTGCTCCCCGTTTCCGGATTAGCACTCTACCAATCAGATTGGTCATTTGAGTCCAACTGCCGGCAGTGCCCGCCCCTCCGATTATACATGTCAAATCGGCCAAAATGAAGGACGACGGCACGGAACACACCGAACAGACTCGAGTCACTGACCTCACCAGACTGTCCAACGGCCGATTATGGGTTCTGTGTGTCCACACCTTTAAAGCTTTGCATTTGGTCTACTGTGGGCGGTGCATTAAGCATTTGTCTAAATATTACTACAAGTCTCTCAGTGGACTAACTTCGCAGATGCATATTAGCCAATAGTAAATGTGCTAATCTAACCGGCCTAGAGCCTTTATTCATTTAATCTACAGGAAAAAATGGAAAAAAATGGAGTGAAGCCTCTCACTGATGTTAAACGTGCATATATGCAAACTATGAAAAGGTGTGTGAAGAAGGGAGACAATAGCAGATGACCAAATGATTAAGACACTAAGAGTGTTTTATTGATAATTTGGAAAACGTTTGCTTTTAAAATGCCACGTCAAGCAGAATACAATAATCTACGGACTATGCAAGGCAACAGCTGTCGACAGAGACAGCAATACAAGCAAACACTTTTATCACCTCAAAACAATGTGTTCACAAGTTTAAGGAATGTTTGTGAACAGTGCTCTCGGGCTACAACTCAAGCAGCTATCAGAGTCCACCTCACCTCTGCAGAATGATAAGCTCTTAACTTCTACCAGGAATGGATCTCTGCCTCAACAAACATGTGACGTTATAATGAATTGAAAGGCACAATACCCAATCAAACTGTAAACAAAAGGCTTGTCCCACCACCAGAAAAACAAAAGATCTAACCATGTTCCAAAATTTATTGGTGGGTCTTCTGATCCACTTACTAACCACACACTACAACCAAAACTTGCAACACCCTCATTATTTAAAAGTTATTCATTTCAAAATTGGAGATGAATGGAAAACAACAATATGCAAAAACGAAATGTATTTTTCATTAGGCTACAGATGGAAAGGAACTGATCTATACTGGCATCCATTCACTTTCTATACTAGCTTATCCTGCACAGGTGCCTATCCCAGAAACTAGGTATACCTTGGAAGGCAGTCACACAGGTTTACACGTATGGGCACTTAAAGTTACTGACCACTTTTCTTAACCAGCATATATTTGAACTGTGGATTCAAACTCATGATTCTTGATATGACAGTGTTTGTAATAATCAAAAAGTGGCCACAAGCCATTTAATAATACATGTATCTGTAGGGTACAAGCGGCCGAAATGGGTTTCCTCAGGAGGGTAGCTGGCGTCTCCCTTAGAGATAGGGTGAGAAGCTCAGTCATCCGTGAGGAGCTCGGAGTAGAGCCGCTGCTCCTTCGCGTCGAAAGGAGCCAGTTGAGGTGGTTCGGGCATCTGGTAAGGATGCCCCCTGGGCGCCTCCCTAGGGAGGTGTTCCAGGCACATCCAGCTGGGAGGAGGCCTCGGGGAAGACCCAGGACTAGGTGGAGGGATTATATCTCCAACCTGGCCTGGGAACGCCTCGGGATCTCCCAGTCGGAGCTGGTTAATGTGGCCCGGGAAATGGAAGTTTGGGGTCCCCTGCTGGAGCTGCTACCCTTGCAACCCGATACCAGATAAGCGGACGAAGATGGATGGATGGATGGATGTATCTGTATATTGCCCATGTAAGCTATATTGTTCTAGCAATATTTTATCTTATGTCCTTAGTAATTTTTTTTTTTATGATTTCCGAGGGGAATGAAAACATACAGCATTATGTAGCATTCCTCTGATTTACCTGTGCTGGGTGGATCTTAACAACTTCACCGTAGTTTATATAGTATTATATAAGTATAGTAGTATAGTAAGTAAGTTAAGTTGAATTTCCACTGAATCTGTGCTCATTTCAACTGAGTAATCATGTTGAATTTAATTGGCAGCAAGTCAAACTCTTGAATACATTTTATATTTATGAGGTCTAACCATTACTAATAGGGGAACCTCAGTTCAATATGGTAGAAATTTGACTAAACCT
Source organism: Sander vitreus (assembly GCF_031162955.1). Taxonomy (NCBI): domain Eukaryota; kingdom Metazoa; phylum Chordata; class Actinopteri; order Perciformes; family Percidae; genus Sander; species Sander vitreus. The sequence continues at coordinate 22,640,455 of NC_135866.1, forward strand.
GTCTTGGTGAAATCACAGTGACAGTGATTGAACAACTGAAGTGCTCAACAAATACCACCACATAAATCAAGCCTCAGAAACCTGTTGGATTCCATGATTATGAGGAGTATTTATAATAAAAGGTGAAAAGGATCATGTAAAAGACACCTGATCATCTTATATATAATGCATTAAGGTACTAGTGCAAAAAATCTGAGTGGAGTGACGACTTTAAATAGCTGAAACACCCATTCATAAACACCCTTCAATATCCCAACAAGTCCTTATCTTCTTTTGAAAATGTTGTTTTTATCCAAACTAAAGCCTCGTATGACTGTGAGAGTGAAAAAAAATATCATTGACATCTTTGCATGTAGTTATACTTGGCCCCGAGGTCAGTGGTGCCCTGGCCAACAGGGCAGCGAGTCTATATTTAGGCTGCTGCTTGGCAGCCAAACCAGTGTGAAAGGCAGGCACATGTTGTAAGACAGCCAGTAGAGGAACACAGAGCAAAGGTGGTCAATTTTTGTCCAGACAGTTTGGAGCCTGTTCAAGCAATGGAAGACTACCTGTCAAATTCCTCTAGGACAGCTGCTGGGAAGAGCTATATGTTAAGTGATATGCAATAGATAAGGGACAGCCAAATCACTGGTTGACTATATAATAAACTCAGGAAATAAAGCTAAGAATCCTGCTGTGTACTTTGGTTGTGACAGAGTGGATACAAATATTCCACTAATGCAAAAAAACAAAAACAAAACTTTCTGGATCTTTTCAAATTCCCTTTCATATCACAGCTGTCAGTGCCCCTCATTACCAAACCTGTTTTCAAAATGTCCAGAACGAGTGGAAGAAAGGACATGGCCATACTATACAGCATTTTCCCCAGATTTGTGGAAAACTTAGGTGCATGTATTTGGCAGGGGGTTTGGCAGTCCTCGCCCAAGAAATTGTTATGTTTTTCAATAATAATAAAAAATGCAATTTCACATAATTTGAACTATTACCATATCTGTGTACAAAAAAAATTGGAAAAGCAAGAGCAGATGCTCTCTGCTTTGATTTTTACATTCATTCGGGTTTGGTGGTGTGACCCAAACCGGCTTAGGTGCTGCGCCTAAGCCTTATAATGGTAGGAAAACCCTGTATTCCTACAATGGTGGTAATATTTGACTTAGCCTCAAGGGAAAAATTCTGTGCGACTCATTTCTTAAGAGAAACTGGAATAGGTAGGAAACAAACTGCATTATCGCTGCTCTACTTAATCCTCAACTGTGTCCTGTATAAAAGGCAACTCAGGCCAGGCCATTATTAGGTGTGATGTTCATGCAGCAGCTTAACACACTACAGTGAATTCCCATTGTGTAAGTGTGTGTAGTGCTGCTCAAACTCCTCTGTTGGTAAACAGTTCGACATCTAAATGCTAATCGAATGCAAGTATTGCATTGACATAACTTCACAAGGAGGCGGCATGTTGTCTCTGATTTAGATATTACAGAAATATTTTTAAATAATACTGATATTTGGCCTAGATGAAAGTTATAAGACCTTCTGTGTGTTCTTAACTAGCACTGACAACATTTACTAAACTCAAAAGGAACATAAATAGTTCACTACACTACTTACTAAATAAAACAAACTCTTAAAATGAATCGTGTAGCCTATAAATAAAAGACAAATACACATCACAAGCCCAAAATAATGCCTTACATTTGCTTACTTTCTCGGACCAACAGCTCAATTTACAAAGAAACAAAGGAGAGCAAAAACAAATGAATTAATTAAGCCATAGGCCACACTGTCTGGCATTTTACTGGAACACTTACTTAAACCTTTTATCCAATTTAACTTGAACCATTAGCAGTTATTTTTTCCTATTAACTACCTAATTGACTTATCATTTCAGCACTACTGATACCCAGTGACCCTAAATTACTTCACCGTCATTTTTTTCCATGACAAATTGTGACTTATAAAATGCAAGCAGGCCCCTAAAAATACCTTCTGAGCTTTATAAACAAAATCACAGTAATTTTATAATATTAAACAGAGACATAATAGCTAGCCGTCAGTGTGTATCACTGCTGTGGAATCTGCATATATTTTTTGCTGCCATACATTCATATTGTGTGGGTCAATCCCTGCCTTTATCCTTTACTCTCCCATAACTCACACATAGATGCAATGATCATTTCAAATGACGCACAACTATGTTCAAGTCACATATAATCCATAGTAGTTACAGAGGGATACATTTGTGCCTCCAGGGGAGAATGCATTGTGCTTGAAAGACTTAAGTTCTCGCATTACTAATGGTGTGTGACAAGTTAGGTTTGAGATTTGATACCGATATAACGTCCCATGGGCCTGGGTGACCCGTGAGAGTAGCCCCAGGAATGGGAATGAATGGGCAGCCATGGTCTTGAAGAAGAGAATTGACCACCTCCACTGCAGATCATGCTAAAGTGTGAGTGGGAAAATACATAGAGTAATGACAGATGGAGTGTAAGTGAAAATGAAGGCATAAGGAAGCATTTTGACCTCGAGATCCACATATGCGTGGGTAATTGTTAACTAAAAATGAAAATATTTAACTATTTTATTGTATCTAAGAAAGGAATCTTTTTAAAGGGAGATAAGAATGAAAAAACACCACCTTAACTGGTAGTGGATAATACACAACACAGAAAATACATATGCTAGTCTTAATCGGAGATAAGGCAGCTCCACTGTTTATAACAGACAAAAGCAGATAAACTGATAGCAATGCAAATCTGTGCATCCTACGATGTGACCACAGCCCTGATGGCTTTGCCACATCAAAGTTTCATGTCTTATAGAAAATGCTGTGCTAATTCACAAGACATTTTCCAGCATTACTGACAGCAGATAGTTCTCCTCTGCCTGCACGTATGCTTCATTCCAAAAAAAAACTTTGTGCTACCCCGCAGACAAAACCACCATGAACTGTTTAGCTTCTTGTGGTCGTGATTCATAGAGTGAATCATCTATCCAGTTACGAAGCCAAAACACAAACATTTAGAAGCGAAGACTTGGCATCAATGGGGTTCACAACGCATTTGATCAACTTGTTGCTTACTAAGAGTTTGTTAACTAACGCTAGTTGTGTCCAGGTTTTATATGACCAAACAGGCAAGCAGTGTCTTCAACTACGAGAGCAGTAGTTAGCCAGCTAGCATTAGTTAGATGTTCCTACCTTTCTCCTGGTTAAAGGATATTATTTCCTCCTCCTTCGGATTGGAAACTTGGGTTATTATAGACATGTGGTCCATTTAGACGGGTGGTTATTCCGGTTTTGTTTCCCACAATGTTATTCGTACTAGCGCGCTTGCTTCGTGTGCTAGCTACTGTTAGCTTGCTGTTTAAGATGAGGATGACCAGCCAGCCCACAAAGCCAGCAGGCAACCGTCCGAGGCGAAGTGTAGTGGCAGCAGCAGTGGTAGCCAGCCAGCTAGCACGGTGGTGAATGGAAGCCAGTGAATGGCTGTCATTTATGGCTCTCCGCAAAAAATCATTGCTGCAAACAAGTATTTTGTACGCAACAGCGATAGCGTTTGTGGCTACACACACACACACACACACACACACACACACAAAAACAACCGACGTTGAATTGCTAACTAGCTGAAGTTAGCAGGTAGCTTGGGTTAGCGAGTTAGCTGTGAAGCTCCGATCATCCAAAATGTGAGGCCGTGTCTGGTACAACGTTAAAAACACTAAGAAGCCCGTCGGAGGATTGTTCTTGTCCAAAAACATGTAGCGAACGCAAGTTGTTGAGCGTTAAAGTTAGCTAACACTTTTAAGCAAACTGTTCATATCTGCTGACCCTTCATTCCCTGTGCAACATGGACGCTTTACGTATTTTGAGTTGCATCTGAAGGAGCGGGGGCACTCGGAGTGGGAGGGTTTGTTTCTGTGATGGATCCTCTCAAGCAGGCAGCTTTGGCGCACTACATTGCTCAACCCATGCAGCTGGCTGGACGCGACTTTCTCAAAGCCTTCTTTCCTCTGTAGCTAATTACTGTTGGTCTCACGCAACAAATTATAGCTCTTTACAATTAGCATAAAATAATACATTCAAACATAATACACTTTGTGTAGCGGAATATGGTGAAAACTAGCTATTGCTTTAACATGGTCCCGGGCAAACAACAACCCGTTTAACAATCCAAGCAAATAGTTGACGTTTATCCAAAAACCCTTGTCGTGTGTTCTTTCCCCGTGTGTGGCTAATTTTAACTAGTCGAGAGCGCCACCTAGTGTCTAAATTAGGAAAATGTTCCGAGGATTCCCTGCATTCATAATGATAAATAGGCATAAACTCCCTGCATTTGTATTCAATCACATCAGTCGCGGTATCAAATTGGGAGAAGTCACTTCATAGTGGGAAACATATGACTGAAAACTATAGAGAAAAAAATATTTTCGTGACTTTATAATGGGTAGCCTATGATCTGATACCGCATAATTAATACAAAAAACACTTCATGAAAAAACTTAAGTATAGGCTAATTGCTTGTCGCCGGCAATATGTCATATGTCTACATTCTGTGATATCCACATACAGGCTATATGAGATTTTCTTCAGTTTATTTTTTCTTTATAGGCTATTTGCACGTCTTCTCAAGTCTAATGCATTATAGTTTTTGACTGGAGGATCATCAGAGCTATGTCCCTCTGATCATGTCTGGCATACTATGTTGTTATTGATTGATGCAACTGCTTTTCTCCTCATTTTTACCCATTGTCCCAGAGTGGTTTTGCGCTCCAATCTGATGGGCTCGCTGCGGACCCCCCCCTCACTGCGGTGCAATAGTGAGGATAAATATATCCCCCTCCACCTCCTCCTCCTCCTTCTCCTCTCCCTCCTCCTCCTCCTTTCGTTTAGTCCGCAACATCCTGACTGGCCGAGGCTGGTGATCGCAGGCAGCGGCAGCGGCAGCGGCAAGCCCCCACAAGACGGATGAATTAGAAAACCTGCTGTAACCACCGCCACCCCCTTTTCTTTTCTTTTATTCATTATTTATATTGAAGAGTCGGTCTGTAAACACTGCTGCCCTCATCTTGACAGTGTGAAGCGGAAACAAGGTTAGTAAAAACAAGTCTGTTTTATTTGTACATAGGGTTAACTATAAGAGTAGCCTAAGCATAACAATCTAAGCAAAACGCCTGTGTGTGTTATCTGCTCTGTATGCATGGAGCAGTGAAACAGTAAATCAGTATTTGTCTGCAGGACGCTTTACTGGGGTCCTGCTTATCCATGGCAACATCTTGGCATGGACAGGACTTGTTAGTCCAACTCCTTTAACTTCAACTCAGAGTGTGTGACATGAGCCTGACACACACACACACACACACACACACACACACACACACACACACACACACACACACACACACACACACACACACACACACACACACACACACACACACACACACACACACACACACACGTACAAGTGCGTTATTCTCTACTGGAAAGTAACTGTTTATCTGTTTTCCTACTCCGATGTACCATTCTTGGTCATTCCAGTCAGTGCTAATTATTCTGTGAAGTGAATCCCCAGCGCCTCTCAGATAACATAGCACTGCAGCTGCCCTGCTGTACAGCAGACCAACTGCAAGGGCTATAATAGGAAGAAGAGGTAGGGTTGCGCAGCTGACGATGCTGATTCCGAGGAGCCAGAGCTCTGCAGTACTATTTAAGTCACTGCCCTGTCGATCTTAAAGGCTTATTAGTAAAATGTCACCTCCTTAAAACACCTTGGTCTGTATCAGTCATGAAGAACCTGTGTTGATGCATGTGGGCACATGCTGTGTTACATTTAATCGACATGAGTTTCTGTGGGTGTATAGTGTTTTTGTGTACAGGCATTAGACTGTTTTTCCACTGGGCTTAATTGTAAACTCATTTCTAAGGGAATCCATATAAATTTAGTCTCATGACTAAAGTGAACAATCTACAGTAATACAGTAGTATATACTGCTTATAGGCCTCAAAACCTTTTGTGTTCTGTCCTTTTTTTTTTTTTTATTGCTACGCCCAACCAGTATTTCTGAGCCATCACGGTGCTGATGTCTGAGCCCTTACTAAAACTTAACAGTTTCCTTCAGAATAATAAGTGACATCTTAAAAAAAAAAAAAAAAAAAGAAAAGAAAAAATGGTTCAATAAACCTTTGTTAACCCCTTACTCACATTTTCACAATCATCCATTGCTCATTGCTGGTTTCAGATGTCTGTTTTTTTCTTAATACTTGTACCGTTTGCCTTCAGTCAGGTTTAATACTGTTTTGCTGACTGCTTTTCAACCCGTTAGGCTTCCATAGACAGATTCGCTATGGGGATCAAGGCTGCCCTCCCCAGATATGAGCTGTATCTCTACACAGCTGTACTCGCCGGGGCCTTGATATGGGCAGGCAGTTGGATAGCTGAAGCTTCAAGTGGTGAGTGCACGACATGTCAAGTGAAGTCCAAAGCACATACAATAACACAATTCTAGAGTTTATTGATGTTCACTGAAGTCCATTCATATTTATTGGAGCTGGAGCAAATTGAAACATTTTGAGCAGCTTTAGTTCCAACTTTATGAGTAAAAAAAACACTCAACACACAGTCAACACTTTCAGTCAGAATAAATCTCACTGAAAAATCACTTAACATGTTACAATGGGAATGTAATATTAACATGTGCTTCAAAAAAACAAGACACCTACCCATAACACTGCTCTATTTAACTCAAAACTGCACATTTAGCAGAATAAAAGAGACCCAACTCCCATTCCACTTCCCTAAGGAATTCCATGTTCCTATTAATATGAAGACAATTTAAAGATGGTCCAATTACTTTCTAATTATTTTCCTGATGGAGATATTTCAGACTAACACTCAATTGCACTGAGTCAACTAATACCAAACAGTTCATCCCGAAATACTGCCAAATGTTTGTATGTATTCAGAAAGTAAAATGCTTAACTATCATCTTAACACACTGATCTGAATGGAGTGTAACCTGGTGAATGGTACTGTCTGTCGCAGTCTGTGCAGTCAGATTGGCCAGGGCAGAGTCATGTTGTCAGCCATCATTTTGTCTCAATTCTCTTGAACTGATCATTTTTGGCTGCTCACTCTATGGGCATTTATACTGCTCAGGTCTGCATGCTACAGTAGCACTGTATACCCATAATAGAAGCTTGGCTGTGTTCCCAGAAGTAAGAGGCTTTCCCTGACTGACCCTCAAATTTTTGATATCCTTTTTCATGTCCATTAGTGTAATTGGGCAAACCTGGAGGAGCTACTGTGCGGGTGCATTTGTTGCCATGTACTGAATGTCTCAACATCACTGCCACGATTCTGATTATTATCACACTTATTTTTATTATATTTATTATTATCATTTCCGTGTCATCGTTTTTATGCAGTGAACTAATCTCCTACAACCAGATTATGACCGTATGAGTGTAGATGTCAGCCTCAAAAATAGAAAGCTTTGCATTATGTAATATTTGATGTTATCAAATTAACTGAATGTGCTCTCACACTTTAAATTCGCTGTGAATGATCTGCCAATTAAGCCAAAGCTTTTTTCCTCAAAATGATTATTTAAAAAAATGCTCAGTGTTACAAAACCAAGCTTCCCAAAGTCTGGATTTTGCACTCTCAAAATCTAGAAGCTCAACCAAGAAGACCCAACACCTTATTGATTAAACACTACATTTTGTTTTCTTCTTTATTCAGAGAATGTAAACAGAAAGGCCTTCAAAGAAAGTGTGAAACCAGGATGGCATTACTTTGGCAGGAAAATGGTAAATTTCTCATATATAATCCCCTTTGTGTATCTCATTGTGTCCTATAATTGGATTTACTGATGCAAGATGTCAAAAGAGAGTGGTTGGCGTGTGTTACCAATGCATCTTCCTTTGCCACAGGATGTTGCAGACTTCGAATGGATGATGTGGTTCTCTACATTCCGCAATCATATCCTTTTTGCTCTCACCGGTCACGTTATCTTTGCGAAAATATTCACCCTGCTCGCTCCAAAGGTGCGTACATGTGAATGAATGTCCATTAGCACTCTAATTGCTAATTGCTCTGATTGCATACAGGTATAATGGCATGTCTCTTATTATGTGTAAATTATGTATCTAATTATTGTGTATATATACATATGTTTGGGTGTGTTTGAACTCAAGCTTTGCTCCAATAAAGACCATGCACCAAATTTAATTTGATATGTGGTGTAAACATATTAAATGCAAAGCTACATTGTAAACAGTAGGCCTTGGGCTGTACAAGAAATTCAATCATGGTCAGTTTAATTCTATTCTATTCTATTGAGCGAAATACAATTGGTCACATTTGTACCCCAAGGTCTAACACAATAATTGATGCTTCAGCATGAGTTGCATGCTGTCTGTTGAGTGCACCAGTTATTCTTTCCTGTGAATACTTTTGACATATTTAAAACAGTTCAATGTGTTTTAAACATGTTTTCTGTTTTGTACCATGCTTACAATGAAGATTGGCATACATGGATGTAAGGTAACATTAATAAACTTGTGCATTGTATAACATTTGTCACGTGTTTCATTTAAACCATTAATGCATGAACAGAAGAGTTGATGTTCTTTCTCCACAATTTAACTTTTCCATCCTAAAGTATATCCATTGTTGTAGATGCAACAGTGTTGTCTTAACGCCATTCTGCACGTGCGTTGCATTAAATCATGAATAGTACAATAGTCCCGTCATGATGTCACACTGACGCTGGCCCCTCTTTACCCACAGCACAGATCCTTGATCTTTGGTGTCTACGGTGGTTTGGCAGTCCTGATCACGATGGGCTGGACCTTCATGGCTCTGGTTCTGTCTCACTGCATCATACTCTACAGCGTTGCCCTGGTAAAGATGAAATGGTTGTGCTTTGCAGCCGGCCTTACCACGCTGGCCTCCCTCAAGCTGGAGCCCTATAACTCCTGGCAGGTGAGTGGGTGTTTCCAGGTTCAAACCTCAAATCAGAGGACAGGCTCTTCCATGCCTTAGATGCATAAACACTGAACGCTGGAGCGCCTTATATAGAATAAGATGTGGGAATTTGTATTTCACATCTCATGTTAAACGAATGCAATAAAGGAGCCTGAATGTGATAAGACTTTATTATATATGTACGGTAATGATAAAATGGTAACATAAGTAATTACATAGTATAAGATGGTTTCCTTCTACTTATTCTTCTACTTTTATTGTAATGATAATGTTAACAATAGTAATATATAATTGAGAACAAGGTGAGGGCATATTGTTGTAAAGTCTTTGTTTCAATGTGCAACAGTCAAGCCAAATACGGGGTAGCCTAGAGAGATTGTCCATACGCAAATCAATGATGTGTGAGGCTCAGAATAAGTGACTCCTTCTTCAGGAATCCTTGGTGACCGGCTCTTTTGACCTGCAAGACATCCTGTTCTATGGAGGCTGCGGCTTTAGCATCATGCGCTGTATGAGCTTTGCTTTAGAGAACTGTGAGAAAAAAGACGGAAACTACACATTCTCTGACCTGCTGAGATACAACTTCTACCTCCCCTTCTTCTTCTTTGGACCTATCATGACTTTCGACAGGTTTCATGCCCAGGTGAGGATATTAACTGAAAGTGATGGGGGGAAAAAAATGAGGAAAAGTGAAAAGTGAGCAGCCATCTGAAATTTGACAGTTAGTTATTAAGCCATCACTCATCATGAGTGCACGTTGTACTCGAAGACTCCTTAAGGCTCATATAATACCCACACATAATGCCATGTGTTTGTATAACTCAATTTAAAGCCATAGGTACAGACAGAAAACAAAGACTTCAGGCATATGAACACTTTTATTAAAATGACTTTCCACACATACAGGATGTATGGAGTTTTATGATCTGAACAATGATAATAATAATAAAGTTTATTTATATAGCACAATTCATGCATACAATGCAATACAAAGTGCTTAACATAGAAACACATAATCAAAACATTTATGATAAGACAATAAAGACATCAAATTAAAACAGCAGAAAAAGACAAGATACAGCAACCATCAGCAGAAAACACTTCAGGAGAAAGCAATGGTAAAAAGATGCGTCTTAAGACTTTGTTTGCTGTAATGCTGTCTTTTAATCGAGTGTACAGTATGTGCACATTCTAAATCCTTTTTAAGATATATTTTTTTGTGGTCCCAATCTGGTTAAACATCTGCTGAGATGCTGGGATGGTCATGATAATTTTACAAAACAATGACGGCTTGTTCACAAAACAGAATGTTTTAAATTCCACAGGTGAACAACACCCAGCTGACCCGCAAGGACAGGGAGATGTGGAACATCACCACCAAGGCTTTGGTGCATCTGGGAGTTATTCTGGTGGTGGACGTCTTCTTCCACTACCTCTACATTCTGACAATCCCCAATGACATGAAGCTGGTCAGCAAGCTCTCTGACTGGTGTCTGGGTGAGTTAGAGTTATGTTTCCACACTGTTTTGATGTGGCTGTGGTCATTATGACCTGCTCACATCATATTTACTTAAGGGCTAAGCATTATGTGCTTTATCAAACATGATCATCTACCACTCTATTAGAAGATGATTTATTAATATTTCCGTGTGTACCTTTGCAGCTGGTCTGGCTTATTCCAACCTGGTTTATGACTGGGTGAAAGCCGCCATGATGTTTGGTGTCATCAACACTGTGGCAACACTGGACCACTTGGACCCTCCTCAGCCTCCCAAGTGTATCACCATGCTCTATGTCTTCGCTGAGACGTACGTATGACTTGACTTGTGTGCAATCTTAAGAAATAATTGTGTTTATTTGTTGACCATGCTAAACCTTGAAATTGTGTAAAACATTTACATGGAAAATGTCTTTTGTCTTTTTTTTTAGACACTTTGACAGAGGCATCAATGACTGGCTGTGCAAGTGAGTGTTTGAGTTTGGAATCATGGGTTTAAATGACAGAAACCACAGCATAATGTGGAGGATGATTTTGGTTCTTCATTAAGGTGAATTTGAGTTGTAATTTTGCAGGTATGTTTATGACTATATTGGCGGGGATCACGATCAAATTTTTAAGGAGCTCCTGGCAACCTTCTGCACCTTCGCTATCACCACCTTGTGGCTGGGCCCGTGTGAGCTGGTTTACATCTGGTCCTTTTTCAACTGCTTTGGCCTCAACTTTGAGCTGTGGGTGGCCAAGATCTTCTCCCTTCCGCCATTTTCTACCATAGAGGTGAGAAACATTAAGATAAACAATCACGCTTTTAAACCCATAGTCAATATATGGAATTGTGCTATGTGTCATTTTGTGCCATGTCCCTTAATGCACCTGTGTCCGCTGCATCTAGCGTGTGATGGGTGAAGCCATGTCACGCAGGATCCGGGGTGTGTTCAATGCTGCCAACTTCTGGACCATTGTACTCTACAACGTTCTCGCCCTCAACAATTTGGAGTTTGCCAAACTGGTGGGAAGACGACTGATTTTCAAAGGTGGGGAACAAGCATAAGTATTATATAAAACCAAACTAAGGTTCTTTTGTCAGTTCTAGTCAAAGCGAGAACAACTCAGACAGACATCAAAAAGCGACAGAATCTCAAGGGGCGCCGTCCTCCAGATATCACATCTTCTTTGTTGCTGTCTTTCACATAGAATAAAAGTATAATAACAGCAGAGCATTGGCAAACGTAGAGGTTGTTCATCTACAGCTGAACAGCTACTCCGAGCACAATTTGAAGAAAACTTTAAACTCATACTGTCTTCTCCTTTTTTCCCCTTCACTTCCTCTTTCTATCCTTCTTTGTGTTTTTCTTCCAGGGTTTCCTCTGTCCTCCCTCTCAGTGTTACTTGTGACCTACTGTGGCGTGCAGCTGGTGAAGGAAAGGGAGAGACAACAAGCCCTGCTGGACGATCCGGAGCCAGTGAAGCCAGTAGATGGGGGCAAAGAAAAAGAAGAATAAACAGGGAGAAAATAACTGACTGTCACAGACTTCACGGTCAACAGTCCCCTCACATTGTTCCATCAACGGCCTTGTGAACTGTACCTAACCAGACTCATCACCTGTATTGTTCACAAGCCTGTGTTTTTGCTTTTGTTTGTCAGAAGCGAGGCAATGTTTTGAACTGTGAAATATCCTCAAGTGCACTTGCTGTAGATAATCGCCACATCCTTTGGCACAAATCCACCAATGGTGCATTTTGCATTTGTATTTTATCTGAACAAAAGATTGTTTAACAAATGATACCTAATAGTATATTATTAATAGTAAGACATACAGTATTGTAAAGGAACAACTACTTTGCTCTGCGTGGTTGTCTCCTGTGTTCATTTTTGATTCTTCATTTTGACATTCTTCCTTTTTTATAATCATCGTCAATATGATTATTTTTAGTGAGATGGTGTCTTAATTTTGCCTTAGATCATAATCATTACAATGTTTAACCCTACTAAAAGGGTTAGAACGGTTGAAATCAGGGTGCCACATAAAAAGTGCAATGAAGATAATAAACAAAGGGTGCTGTGGAGGTTCTCCACATAACTTGCAGCTGATTGTAATGTAAATTTGCTCTAATGTCACAAAGCAATTATACAAGTCGCAATGTATAGGATAGTCTACTTTAAAGTTGAGGGAGAATGTATTAGATCTCTTGTAATGCTGAAAAATTGAATGTAGTTCAACCGTCCAGAGAACGACAGCTTTACTCCACTACCAGGCGACTACTGTAAGTGTGACATTTTCCCTCCACCCTCTTACACATGAACCAGGCCCCTCCGCTCGCTATGAAAGGCAATAGGCCCTTAAGCGAATATGGGGTCACTCTTATCTTGCCTGTCACCAAAACCTGCTGTCTGGCAACAGTGCAGCAGGCAGAGAGAGAAAAAGTTTACACCTTTTCTCATTGTAGGGTTTTTATTCAAAGGTGTTCAAATGTTTGACTTGAAATAAAATTTTGTTTCATCCAAAAGTGGCAAAAGTATAAGCTTGTTTTGTTGCAATGCGGAGATGAGACTAAAATGAGTGTATTGTTGTTTCTTTGGATGGATAAGCACAGCCTGCATTAAAACATTTTAACAATATAATTGTGTTTAAATCAATGGAAATGCTTTAATAGGTTACTAGTAACACAGTGTTGGGTTTTATTTGTATGAAAGTAAAACAATCACAACAAGATGGCCCAGTATGACCAAAGCTGATCATTGAGTGCGATTAATACATGCATGATAAAAACACTGTGTGGGTGTGTACCATCTGAACTTAATTGACACCGCCTTCACTCTCCAGTAGGGTGGGACAATATACACCTTCACCATAATCCTTTTTCATGTTGACATGTCACAAAAGCACAGGTCTAAATAATAATATTAATGATGGCTAAATTCCATTTAGCTGCTTCAGTTTCTGGTATTGTGCATGCTGGTTCACTGTCACACTGTCTTGGCTTACTGGGTCACTGGGAACAGTTAAATGTTATTAGTGTTGTGCTTTTCCTACTATGACAAGTCAAAATGTCTGCTGTGAAAAAGCCCTATTCTTATAAGTGCTTGTGTTTGGTGACATCATGTCATTTCCAGCAACTTGAGCAGAGAACTAATCTGCCAGAATAATAATAATAAAAAATAAAAAAAGTATGTGGGTTTACAGTGCTTTTAATATACAGTATTTGTATCCTCTCATCTATTGTTTTTTCCCTCTTATATTAAAGAACATTTTAGGCATGGACACTATACTTAAAAGTATTTTTTGTTCGGGAAATAATTTACAGTCTTTTTATGTATGAGTGAAAGTGGTGAACTTAATCTTCCACAAATTCTTCTTGTTTCCCCACTAGATTTGGTGTCTATCTCATTTTCAGCCAATAGGTGCCAGTGTTGTTTATCACATATATCTTTGGATCAAATTATTATGTACAAGTGATTACACAAATTCCACATACTGTACCCAATATAATGTGTGAACATGTCTCATAATAATTAATGCCATGTGAATAATGAAAAGAATTTGACTTGCTATCTGGAAGATGATTAATTTGATAATAAACCATGCTGTGTGAACCTGGTGTTAAACAATTACACAATGAATGTTTACTTCAATGTTTAATTACATGTGTTGGAACTGACATTTTCATCCATTTTTATGTTTAAAAAAAATAAATGTAAGAGGGACTCTCTGGTGATATAAATAGAAAGGCATATCACTTGTTAAATAGTGAAGTGATAAAGTGTGTCACTTGCTGTGTTAGTAACCTGAGGAAGGTTCATGGGGACGCTGTGAATAAACAATATATTTAGGTGTTGTGCTCATGCTTGGTGTGTCTTTTGTACTAAAGCACGAGTTTATGCTATTTTCAGTCAGGAGAGTTTTAACATGCTAATTTTCCAAGAACAACACACCAATATGCACTATATACTGTCCTGTACCTCCACTTATGTACATGCAATATGATAAACTGCTCAGTGTCAGTGTAGCCAGTGTATTTACTTTTACTATACAAGTCATTATTGGATTTCTGAGAAAAAAATATACTTTTAAACAGTGTGTGTGAAAATATCAAAGTAATAGAGCCAGTCAGACCGTCTGGTGAGAGCTCCTGCTGGATTTAACACGCTGACACCCCTGTGCTTAGTCACTCAGCTGTTTGTGGTGGTCTGTGTGGTGCAGGAGTGGATAGGTCCACCAAAATGGATTCCTCAGCTTTGTGAGGGTCCTGTCTATAAATACCCATGAGTTACAGAGTGACTGACGGCCAGGGACAGCTGCAGTCACCAGCCAACCAACCAACCCGTAGAGACTGTCCACAGCGATCTGAGCAGCCCTGTGTACCCTGACAGTCCTGCTCTGTTGTGGGGAGTGAGTAGGGTGCCCACGGAACTCAACCAGGACAAGGAGACAGAACAAAATGGCTGCCATGACTATAGACCCGATAGAGCAGCCTCGGATGTACCAACAGACCCTGCTTCAGGACGGACTGTGTGACCTCTTAGAGAATGACAAGTTCGTGGACTGTGTACTCAAAATTCAGGACCAGAAGTTTCCCTGCCACCGCTTGGTTTTGGCCGCCAGCAGCCCTTTCTTCAAGGCCATGTTCCTGTCTGACCTGGAGGAAAGCAAGAAGAGTGAGATTGTCCTCAAAGATGTGGAGCCAGGTGTTATGGGGATGATCTTGCGCTACTTGTACACCTCTGACATTAATCTGACAGAACAGAACGTCCAGGATATCTTCATTGTTGCTAACATGTACCAGATCCCCTCCATCTTCTCTGTATGTGTGTCCTACCTCCAAGAGAAGCTGGTGCTGGGAAACTGCTTGGCTATCTTCAGGCTGGGACTTCTGCTGGATTGTCCCAGGCTTACTCTGATTGCTAGAGAGTTCATCTGCGAACGCTACCACGTCGTTGTCAGGGACCCGGACTTCCTGCAGCTGGGCCCGAGTGAACTGGCCATCATCATCACCTCTGACGCCCTCAACATTGAGCGGGAGGAGCTGGTGTTTGAATCTCTGATGGACTGGGTCAGACATGACGAGACAAACCGCGTTAAGGACCTGCCAGAGCTGTTGCACTGCATCCGTTTCAGGCTCATACCTGTGAATTACTTCAAAGAGAAAGTAGAGTGTCACCAGTACCTTCGATTCAGCCAGGACATAAAGAAGGAGTTGGATCTCGTCAGGGATGCTCACAGGGGGTGTCTCCCGAAGCCCAGGAAGCCCAGCAGTGACGAGGCAAAGAAGGGAGAAGGAAGTGAGGATGAGGACAATGAGGAGGAGGGGTACTTGCCTGGAATACTCAACAACAACCCTCGCTTTGGGATGTTTGAGCTGGACCTGATACTTATGATCAGTGTCACAGGGACTGTGGCCTATGACCCGGTAGGAAACGAATGCTTTGTGGTCTCAGAGTCCACAGAAATTCCCAAGAACCACTGCAGCCTTGTGACCAAGGAGAACCAGGTGTTTGTTGTCGGAGGACTTCTCTACAATGAGGAGGACAAAGACGAACCATTCAGCTCTTACTTCCTGCAGGTAGTGTGTGAGTCATGATGGCCATCAGTGGCTCTTTGTAACCTAAAAACACTTGTCTTTTAATTTCTCTTCCTTGTGCCTCTCAATTCCTCACATATCATTGTTTTCATCTCCAGTTTGACCCAGTAAGTTCAGAGTGGTTAGGGATGCCGTCACAACCCAACCCTCGCTGTTTGTTCGGCCTGGCTGAAGCTGAAAACTCCATCTTTGTTGTTGGAGGAAAGGAACTAAAGGACGGCGAGCGTGTCCTGGACTCAGTCATCATCTATGACAGACAGTGAGTGTGGATACCAAATATAACCTTACTAATAATTTGTTTTGTATTCATTATCTAAATTAAAACACTATTGCGCTATTGCAAGGCACGTCTTTTCTGAAAATGTATTCTATTGATCAGTAATCAAGCCTAATTTTAAATAGTCAGAAATCCCCATTAGATGTCATGACGTGTACAACCATCACTCTCATGGTCACATTAAAGACATTACATATATGTTTGATAGATATAGCAATTGATATAAAATGCCACATGAAAGTTACTTTCCTGTGAAAACCATGTATCTCCAAAATGTCATGAAAAACAGCCTGTTTTCAGCTTTGTGACAATGCATTTTTCAGCTAGTTCATTGATTTATTAAGTCTAAAAAGTTGGAGAATTTCTCAACTTTTAACATAGCCATTTAGTTTATCTGAAAACTCAGCAAATTTGAGATACATTTCTTTCAGTTTTATTTGGACCACAGCTTGGCTTCTTGAATTCCTTAGCATCGCCATCATTTTTTGAATTGTTGCTGTATGAGTCTGCAGATTCACTTTTATCACCTATAGGATCAATTCATGATGATGTATCATCATTTTTGTACACAGGTCATTCAAATGGGGAGAGTCTGACCCTCTGCCTTATGAAGTGTATGGCCATGGAACCGTATCACACAAAGGTCTTGTCTACGTCATTGGAGGAAAGTCTCAAAGCAAGTATGTGGCACTCTATCATTTGATTACACCTCAATATTGTATTTTCACACTGTGGGTCCATTTAGAAATACCTGTACAGTATGAAATGTACAGTTTTTGACAGTGCCATCATATTGGCAATCAAATCCTTGAGGTATCATCATTTATTCTGTACAACTCTATTACTCATTTTGTAACAGTATCACTTTGAATGTCACAGAGAGTTTGACATTTAACAACTAAACCAATCAGTATTTACTCCAGTGATTAAGTATTGTACTTCGTTAAATATGGAGGACACTCACAAGAGAAAGATAAAAAAAGAAAAAGTCAAAATCGAGGCAGCAGAGCCTGAGATATCCTGACCTTTAGTCTCTAGTATGGGTCAAGTTTAAAAAATGCTGGATCCTACATTTCCCATAATGCAACTCAACAGCATCTTTTATTATACCCTCCCTACCTCCTAAATGCCCCCTTCTTTTGAACTCCACACCTCCATTTCATGACATCATCAGGGTTATTTCTTCCCACAGAACACATTATACAACTGTGCTTAAAGGCTGAGTAGTTCTCCTTGTGACAGGTCAACTGAACTTCATGTATAAAATTAGTGGAGAACCCCTTTAACACACTGTATTAAATGGTTCATGCAGGAAATGCATGAGAAGAGTCTGTGTCTACAACCCCACTAAGTTTGAGTGGAAGGACCTGGCTCCTCTGAAGACGGCCCGCTCCCTGTTTGGTATCACTGTCCACAAAGACCAGATCTTCGTAGTGACAGGGGTCACAGACGAAGGCCTCACCAGCTCTGTGGAGGTCTACAACATTGCCACCAACAAGTGAGACAACTGGTTTTTCTATATTACCCGCTTCATCTCATCGTTATGAGGTGAAGCATCTGTCCACAGATGTGGAATGACTCATTGAGCGTGAAGAGTAGATCATTAGGTCATAAAATAGCACTTGTTGCACTGCTGTGGGCATCATACAGTAATATAGCAGCGCATTTAACCCCATCATCACTTCTTTGTGTGTGTGTGTGTGTGTGTGTCTGTGTGTGTGTGTGTGTGTGTGTGTATGGGGGTGGTTATTGTGCTCCAGCTGGTCTGAGTTCACAGAGTTCCCTCAGGAGCGCAGCTCTCTCAATCTGATCTCGATGGGAGGTTTCCTGTACGGTGTGGGGGGCTTTGCCATGATGCCCAGTGAAACCAGTGAGGAGCCCGTCCCAACAGAGATGACTGACATCTGGAGGTGAGAGCCCCCTTCACTTGCACAGTACACATGACGAGTGATTATATTGTGATCACAGTAGCTGTAATAAAAAAATAAAAGTTTTACTAAGAGATTTCATCCTACATGTAAAATGACATAGTACTGCCCTGATTTGGCCAGTTATGTTTGAAATGAACAAGTTTGAAAAATTCAAACACAGCAAAGGAAATTCTGATGCCACACTCAGATTAAGATGATCTCATAGACTTTGCCCAAAGGATAAGCACAGGTTTAATGAATAACCTTCAAGGATAAGTCCAGGGATATTCTCTGTTTTTTCTAATTGTTAACCAATCCTATTAACCAAAACAAACAATTAATTGACACAGATAAGTATTACCTGTTGGCCATAGCTTATTCCTCTGTACCAAAGAGGAAGCTCCTTTCAAACTTGTGCACCAAATGCATATTAATCCGCAGATGAAAATAGATGCCCAAAATTCACTATTATCTCCTGTAAGTAATCTTTTTCTAAAAACAACAGCGCCCATCTGTTTTAGGAAATTACAGTCTTTTTAGAAAGTAAAACGACAATGTTTGTGATCTGTTTTAAAGTTTTACATCTTTAATGGGGACAAATGGGCTTGGGCCCGAGTGCCACAGACAAGGTAAATTATTGTTGGTTTAGATCTTTTCCTGAGATTGGTTGACAATAAGAAAAATATAGAAAAACACCAAACTCAAAATATGAGAAAATACCTGAGAAGAAATAATCACTGATTACAACAATTAACTTCCTATACTTCTTTCCCTATACTTAGACTAACATCCGAAAGGCCCTCTCAAGTCAAATCACACGCACTGAGATTGAATATTTATTACTGTATGCTGTCTAATGATGCTATAAGGGCACCAAACACTGACATATTTATGTTTCCCACAGATATGATGAGTCAGACACGTGCTGGAATGGGATTTTGCGAGAGATTAGCTATGCAGAGGGATCCACTATTCTTTCAGTGCGTCTCAACACTCTGCGCCTCACCAAGTTATAACTGAACTGAGCTCTTAATGGTGCCATGAGCTTAATGGTGTAACATTAGCATTGAAGTGAATGATTGTACTCATGATGGACATTGGCCCAAAATTGGTTTAGGGTACAGAATGTTTCGCAGTAACAATTGAATTTGGACTCCGAAGATGAAAAGTGAACAAATTGTTTTACCTTGTGTTTTACAGCAGGGGGAGACAGATACACGTTAAGTCTAAATGAGGCTAGATGTGAAGGACATGAGTTAGAATATCACACCAAAATGTATTTTATAAAAAGTTAAAATGTTGATTTGTACATCTGTTTTTTGTTGTTATATTATTTCAAGTTTCTTTAATACCTGTTTGCTTTATTTTAAGGAGAAATAAAGGTAATGGTTGCCTATATTGTTTTGAGTGGCGTATCTCACTTTTAGTTGAAGGCCTGTCCACAGTGCAAACGGTTTTATCTTCATTTGACATTTTGTTCAATAACATCTTTACAGGTGATTCCACATACTGTACAGTACACCATATTTACACAAAATGTACATGGCAACAACTAGGATACACTTTAGTGACATTATGAAAATATGAAAATAGCATGAGCGAGTGGCATTTAAATGTAAACATCGATTTCCAGTTGACACCTGAGCACTATAAGTCATCACCACAAAACACATCAACAATTTTTTTTTAGCCGTATTTACAGTTTCACATTGTATACAATAACTGTGTGTGACAAATAGTCTGAGGTACTTTCAGTTAGATTTAGTTCAGTCTCAGTTTTACACACACTGGTACAACAGGAAGGGGCACTAAAGTAAACATCAAACTCCAACATTACTCCCACATGAAATGAGACACTGTCGCTGCCTGTACATATGTCTAAAACATGCCTCTTTTTTTTTGAGCGGGAGGTGACATCAAATAAATGTTTGAAAACGTCATTAAACACAGAGATATAACTTCTATCATGCATTATAGCATTACACTTGATACATCTTATTACATCAAACAAGACTAAGAATCTACAGTCGAGCTAGCATCAGTGTGAGACAGCTGCTTTGAGTATAAGGCCAGCATGCTAACATGTTCACAACGAAAATGCTTTAGAGTGTATATATGTTTAACATGTTCACCATCTTAGTGTATTAGCATGCTAGCATTTGCTAATTAGTACTATACTCAAAGTATAGGCTAATGAGAATGCCATTAGTTTTGCAGTCACTAGTCATAAATCAAAGTATTGATGACAATGCTAAATGAAAAAGTTAAACGTCTTGTGTGTAGGATTTAGGGGCGTCTAGCGGTGAGGTTGCAGATTGCAACTGAAACTTCTCCCATGTGCCAAGCGTGTAGGAGGCCGACACGAAAACGCTTCACAATCACCAAAGTCATTAAGATTCATCTACTCGGAACAATGAATGTCTATAAAACATGTTGTGCAAATCTATCTTGTAGATAATGACATATTTCACTAGATAAGTGGAAACCTTGACATGCTGGTGGAGCTAGATAAAAGTCAGAATATATTCAAAGTCATTAAGGTTCGTCCTCTGGGGACAATGAATGTGTGTACAAGATTTCATGGCAATCCATCCTATAGCTGTTGAGATATTTCAGTCTGTACCAAAGTGGTGGGTGGGTGGGTACGTACATACATACAATTAATTTAATCTGTAAATATAGAATCAAATTAAATAGAAAGCTATCTATTGCTACAATGAAATTAATTATCCAAGCAATCCAGTTAATGGAAGTTAATCAGTGTTACGTACCATATATTTATTCACAATATTGTGTATTGTGGACTAATAATGGAATACATCCGGTCCATTAGTTACAGAAACAGTAAAAATGAACATATGTTGAGCGACTGCGCACTCAGACAAAACTAAAAGCCTTTGTAATCTGAGATAAATTCCACAAGCGGGAGCTTTAGTGTCTCCTCTGGAATGTTATTCACCACTAATTCAGCAGAGTGTATGCCCCCGATAAAACTGTCATAGACAGGATAAGACGTCCAGTACATTGGTTATGCTATATATTCCTCCTCTGGGACTACTGTTCATGGCAACCTGACACTGTCATTGATGCGGTTACTTTTGGTCCCCTAAGCAACATGTGCCATTAGGTTAAGTGCTCTGATCCCTCTTGTGTAACACAGCCTTTTAATAAACATCTTGCTTCTTATAGGACACAGCTCGTCTTCGGCTCTATCCAACTATTGCTTAACATAAGATGGAAAACGCCGGCCAAGAGTTCCATTTCCCTTTAATCCACATAGTGGCCATGAAGATCTTTCTCCCTGCAGTATTGTATTCTTTATAAAAGACTCCGTTAATGTTATTCTGAGATTTGATTTTCAACAACTTGTCAGAAGCCAGTTTGAGTTGACTCATCATGTGATCTCAGCAAAGCTTTACTTTGTTAATGAACTAATCGGTTTGCCTATATGTTTGCATGAGCCTAGCCCATATGCAAGTACCAGATACCTGCCAGTCTAACAATCACTGCTCAGGCACACGCATTCATTCTCCCTTGTGGGGGGGAGGGGCTTAGGAGACCGTTTTGGGCTTTAGCAGAAAGGGGGGGAGGGACTGAGAAGTTGTTGATGTTCAAATCTTTTGGCTAAGTCCTGGATCTTCGCAATCCTACCTACGGCACCTTTAAAAGGTAATTGTTTAACCCATTTACCAAACAAGTGCTGTGTTCCGTAAGTGGCTTCAGACCCCTGCAAGAAAAACACTCCTCACGTGTAGTCATTTTTTGACAGGTAATGGATAGTTACAATGAAAAAATATTAGCGTCAGCACTAAAATGTCATATTAACCTCCAGTAACCAATATCAACTGCATTGCAACAGTGCATGTGGGTACACCTTAGTACCCTATGATAGAAACCGAGAAAGAGTTTTAACTGTAGATGGCTTTCAGATGGCAGAGAGGTGCTCCTGACACTCAGAGGCCCGGCGTGTTGTAGGGCTGCATTTGGTAAACATGGTGATCTGGGTGCTGAAGTTGTTGCCGTTGCTGCCTATGGAAGGCTGCTGGTACTTAGTGTCAGCAACCAGGAACCTCTGCAGCATCCATCTGCGCCACTTACGCTTAATCTCTGCCTGCACCTGCAGGAGCAACGAGGAGGTAGACAAACAGGAAGAAGAGGGGGTGTTAAGAGGGTATGACATGCAGGAGGGGGAGTGAAAATGAGATTCAGCGACATCAAAAAAGGAGAGTAAACATCTTAAAGAGCCATTTTTGTTTTGTTTGAATCGACTTACCTCTCCGTTCATGAAGCAGTACAAAACTGCAACAACAAAACCCTGAAGAAAAGAGAAGTAGATAAAAACGTATAAGCCCAATAAGAGCTGTTTCTGAAAAGAAATACCAGTGTGATAGTACAGCTGGGGAAATACTCAAAATGCTTGTGTATGAATAATGACGGTACGATTAGGACCAACTTCGGGCTCAGACAGGAGGTTCATCATTTAGATCTCTGGGAAATGTTCCCAGGAGATATCATTCTGAGCTAACTGGCGAACTAGCAAACTGTTATAAATTAAGAATACTTTCCATCACTAGGTTTCCATCATTGCATTTGGCTCTCAGCATTCACATTCAATTTCATACTCAGTAAATCAGCAACCTCATTATTCAAGCATAGAAAATTAAACATGTCAGCTAAACAAACCATTTACTTGCTTAATCAGACAAACTGACTTTGTTACCAAGCTGTTTTCTTCTAACTTTATGGAATCAAAGAATCACTTCTATTTTCTATCTGGTGCCATATTTATGGCACAAATCTTTAACTAAAACACAAGATGGCAATCCTGTAAAGACAGAGTAGGTACATCGAATCCCTTAATACATCAGAAAGTAGTGCTGCTTCTGTCTGACATTTGTAAAGTTGTAATGTAGCCGACAGACCGCTAACTAACACCTGCATGCTGTTATGTGACATTACCTGAAATGACCCCAGAATAAGGTCGAACACCATCCTCACTGGTGGGTGGATGTGGTCAGGGATAAAGGCAAAGATGATATAGTTTATGCCAAAGAGAGGTATCAACAGTAGAGTGGATTTAGCCAATCTCCTAAAAAAAAAGTAGAAAAATAAAAAAAGTGAAGCGAAGGTTTGTGTTCACCCTAGTGAAAACCCACAAAATCAGAGACACAGAGCTGTAATTGCTCACCACCAACAACATGAAGGCAGAAAAATAATTGATTCAATGTCACCTGATATGAAATGACTGAAACCCATGCTATGATAGAGATGTTGACATCCTGTACTGAAAACCTACGAGTACTGATTGGATTCCTTTCTTCCGATGTCGGGGCAATTCATCTTCTGCCGCAAAGTCCGGATTATACAGATAAAGAGGAAAAAGTTCACCTGCCGAAATAGTAACAGACTGATTAATATGATTGCATTATGAAGAGCTGCATACGAAATATTACTCATGAAGAGGCGCCGTGACTTACAAGTATGGTGACTAAAATAGGTGTTTTGATGATCCACCATGGGCTGTCGTCGATTATCTCCCAACATCTGTCACAAGAGAAGTAAATCCAAACAAATTCTCACAAAATACTACATTAAAATAGAACAACCCCTTGAACTGTGCTACAAAAGCAGAGAGCAGGGGCTGATGCATAGACTGGCTGCAGTATAGGTCATAGATCCTGCCCCGTCCATGTAAGCGGATGGGACATGGGTTAAACAAACTAAAATCAAAGTACAGTCAAATAACTTTTTCCCCAAAGATGGTTTGTTATTTTAGTAGTATTATAGTTTATAACACACTGATATTTGTTCAAGTGTTCATTTTTCTGATAAGTTTGGTTTTTTATTAGTTATTTGATGCTATAAAAAGGGGGTGAAAGGTCATGATTGACAGCTGTGATTGACTAGCGCTTGGTTGGGCTGCTGTATGGGGGGGGAAGACTTCGATACCACGGCTCCACCGCCCGATCACTACTGCGCAGACCGGCTCCAAAATTACAAGATGGCAGCGCCATTATCCGGGATATTTTGGCTTTACCTTTGTAAAGTGGGAGGAAGTGGAGCCGCATCTATAGAGTCTATGGCAGAGAGCAGTAACTACAGTACAGATGTGAAGATGAGAAAAAGGATTTAAAGTTGTAAGACTAGTAAGCCAAACTGTACGTTTGGCCTATCTAAAGGGTGCAAAAATGTGTTCTTTCACCTCTTTTGTCCATTTGAACTAATTGACTAGTATAATAACTTGGGGGGTTTCACAACGGCCTTGTTTGATCCGCACTTTCAGACTTTTCAGTTTGATCCGAACCAAAATTACAGGTGTGAAACCTCCCCCGGACCATGGTCCGTTACTAATGCATACTGTAATCATTTTTAGATTACAAAGCACATTTCAAAAAGCTTGGTCTTAACTCATTTTGAATAAATAGTAACTGCACTTTGGATCTGTAACGTAGTGTAGCCATTAAACAATCAGCTCTTGTCTGAGGTAATTCCCTGCTTGTTGCAGACGAATAGTTCACCACAGATCTTCACTGAGACCAGCTGTTATTGTTATATTTTGAGTGTTTAAATGTGTATTGTTTAAATCTGTTTAAATGGGTTACTGATAAGTAACATTAATTCAACAAGATTAGAGCAAAGATGAATGATTAACTCACCCAGGGTGATTTAAATAAGCCTTTGTAATCACCCATGCTGAGATAAAGATGGTTGGAGCCCCTGCAAACAAAACCAAAACAAGTTATTTCAACATTAAAATAATCTCTACGTCACAGAGATAAACTATTAATGACGTTCAAATGACTCCCACTCTGATTCAACACACATGACGGTGAGCCTTGAGCATGTGTACACTGTTAATCTTTTGGATGATTTTATAGCTAAAGTAATATTGCATTTTGGGTATGCTTATTATTTTCAACTGGACTGATATGTGCTCTGTGCCAATATTGGTTCATCCTGGGTATCTGCAGGAAAGTCACAGGCTTGTTTCCATTTTCCTGCTGGCAGACACAACATTTCAGGCCTATTTATAGTTACTTTATTGCTGTGATGGAAAGAAAAAAAAAAAAAGGAAGGATATTTGGGGAATGGTTGTTGAATATACTATTCAAAAGGCAGGTAACATTAGAATTTTAGGACCAAAAGGCCAAAGTAAGTATTTGAAAGATGAAAATGTAGAGCAAAGATTTTTTTTTTTTTTTTTTAATGATGAAGGCTCTTGAGGCACACACTTCTGAATGAATTTATCTATGTATTTTGATAACAGCTGTCATAAAAGCATTCTTGCTGCCAAATCTAGCCATTTAAAACATCTAAAGTTTAATTTTCTTCACACATCTGCCATGGATTAGTTAAATTAGCAATTTTCCTATCAAGAGCATCAAAAGCATGGCAGGACTCTTAGACTGAAATATAACAGTGGAGCGGAGTGGCAGCTGCCTGCTGCTACTAATCTAAAACTGGCAGGAAGACTCATTCATATGCAGATGGAAAAGAATGCACCCAGGGCATGTATAAAACCTCACTTAAAAAATCATTTACATATTATCATATATGCTGTGGCTGTAAAGACTACAAGACAGACAGACATTCAGGTTGCCTGAAGATGATGCCTGTCTCTTGATGGGCATTTGACGAGTTCTGGCTGCCACTTCAGACAAATGGGTGGATCAAAACCCCTTGCAAAGCTTTTGTGAGCCATCTGTATTCATCAACATATGGTATAGAAGCTGGCACGTACCCCAACCATTCAAGATGTACCACCAGAAGTACTTCCTCTCAGAGAAGAAGGAAACGGCTAACAGAGTGTGAAGATAAATGCCCTCCACCAGCAGCCAGAAGTAACTCGCCATGACCCCGTACTGGAAGAAGACCACCACTGCCTTGCAGCCCACCTACAGGAGAACCAGGATGTTAGTGGCTTATTGCATTACCAGTGAATGTAGATCAATGCAATTATATTACAATTCAAATGTTGAAGACAAATGCTGCCAGTAGAGAATGTTTTTAGTAAATTACTCTCAAATTAGTGATGACTCACTTATGAGAAAAGGATTCTGTTAGACTTGGTAAGTCAATCATCAAAAGCAGCAGTGAAGAGACATTATCACAATTAATGAGCATAAAATAACTAGACAAAATTCTACAGGAGGTTACCTTACGGTTGTGCTGATTAAAATAATTCTGACTGCTAGACTGATCAATCTGTAGTCAAAGGGGTTGAGATTCATGTTCATTATTATTCCTATTTGAAGCCCCTCACAGTACAGTACCATGGTAAGATACTGTTTTTGGTGGCTGAGTAGGTGTAACATTACAGCTACAACAACAATTACGGAACAGCTTAAAGCGAGACTATGTAAGGGACTGTTCGTTATTATTTCAGGGACCACCAGAGGAGTTTTGGGACCTTTAGTCTAAATAGACCTGACCCTCCCTTCACCTGCAATACATTTTTTTATGACCCTCCAAAATGATATGGAAAACAGGGATGACCCTCCAACAATGTATTGATGCCTTCTGTACTGGTGTGCATTTGGCAAAGACATATAGATGGCCATTGTTTGTTTTTTCCACAGCCATGACATGTGACTAAACTTCTGCATTCTCATCTTACACATCACACTCCTCTATTATGGTGTGGTGGCCATTTCAGTAGATTTACTCACTAACGTTGTGGAAACACAAGCATGGAAACTAAATGCATCTCGCTCTCTCGCTCGTCTGGCTCGTTGTGTTTTCATACGGTGTTTTGGATGTTTTTGAACAAACAGTACGGCAATCATGCTAATGAATAAAATTATTTTCTCATCAGATGTTGTAGTTACAACACGATGGAGCTAGCAAAGCAGTTTTGTGTTTATATGTGCGAGCGGGATTTATTCAGTTTGGGAAATCCCACGGTCTCTAAAGCTACAGGTAAATTGTCTGGCTGACTAAATAGGGAGGTACCCATCTGCTAGCGATAGGGGCCGAGACTGAGAGCGACATGGATAAATATGCACCAAACAAGCCACTTTGAAATGTTGCTGTTCTCACAAATACAAAAGTTGGGTGACCCTCCCCCTAGACAAAAAAAAAAAAAAAAAAAAAAAAGGGATGGCCCTCCCCTCAACAAAGAATAAAAATACATGACCCTCCCCTATTTTACTCCGGTGGTCCATTCCATAAATACCGCACGGTCCCTAACTTGTCCTGAACAATGGCCATTGTAAGGGTAAACTATAGGCTACACATAGGCGTCGATTTCGGTGGGGCGGTGGGTACGCGTACCCATCAGATTTTGTCATGAGTCATTTTGTACCCACCACTTTTTTGAAAACCTCGAGCTCAATTTAGTTACAAAAATTGAGTTCATAACAATTCTTGAGCAACAGATGCCAACATCCATCCATCCATCTTCATCCGCTTATCCGGGGTCGGGTCGCGGGGGTAGCAGCTCCAGCAGGGGACCCCAAACTTCCCTTTCCCGGGCCACATTAACCAGCTCCGACTGGGGGATCCCGAGGCGTTCCCAGGCCAGGTTAGAGATATAATCCCTCCACCTAGTCCTGGGTCTCCCCCGAGGCCTCCTCCCAGCTGGACGTGCCTGGAACACCTCCCTAGGGAGGCGCCCAGGGGGCATCCTTACCAGATGCCCGAACCACCTCAACTGGCTCCTTTCGACGCAAAGGAGCAGCGGCTCTACTCCGAGCTCCTCACGGATAACTGAGCTTCTCACCCTATCTCTAAGGGAGACGCCAGCTACCCTCCTGAGGAAACCCATTTCGGCCGCTTGTACCCTGGATCTTGTTCTTTCGGTCATGACCCAGCCTTCATGACCATAGGTGAGGGTAGGAACAAAAACTGACCGGTAGATTGAGAGCTTTGCCTTCTGGCTCAGCTCTTTTCGTCTAACGGTGCGATAAATTGAATGTAATACCGCACCTGCTGTGCCGATTCTCCGACCAATCTCCCGCTCCATTGTCCCCTCACTCGCAAACAAGACCCCAAGGTACTTGAACTCCTTCACTTGGGGTAAGGACTCATTCCCTACCTGGAGAAGGCACTCCATCGGTTTCCTGCTGAGAACCATGGCCTCCGATTTAGAGGTGCTGATCCTCATCCCAGCCGCTTCACACTCGGCTGCGAACCGATCCAGTGAGTGCTGAAGGTCACAGGCCGATGATGCCATCAGGACCACATCATCTGCAAAAAGCAGCGATGAGATCCCCAGCCCACCGAACTGCAACCCCTCTCCACCCCGACTACGCCTCGATATCCTGTCCATAAATACTACAAACAGGATTGGTGACAAAGCGCAGCCCTGGCGGAGGCCAACTCTCACCTGAAACGAGTCCGACTTACTGCCGAGAACCCGGACACAGCTCTCGCTTTGGTTGTACAGAGATTGGATGGCCCTGAGAAGGGACCCCCTCACCCCGTACTCCCGCAGCACCTCCCACAGTATCTCCCGGGGCACCCGGTCATACGCCTTCTCCAGATCCACAAAAACACATGTAGACTGGTTGGGCATACTCCCAGGCTCCCTCCAGGATCCTTGCAGAGTAAAGATCTGGTCCGTTGTTCCACGACCAGGACGGAATCCGCATTGTTCCTCTTCAACCTGAGATTCGACTATCGACCGAACCCTCCTTTCCAGCACCTTGGAGTAGACTTTACCGGGGAGGCTGAGAAGTGTGATACCCCTGTAATTGGCACACACCCTCTGGTCCCCCTTTTTAAAAAGAGGAACCACCACCCCGGTCTGCCACTCCTTAGGCACCGTCCCAGACTTCCACGCAATGTTGAAGAGGCGTGTCAACCAAGACAACCCCTCCACACCCAGAGCTTTAAGCATTTCTGGACGGATCTCATCAATTCCTGGGGCTTTGCCACTGTGGAGTTGTTTAACTACCTCAGCAACCTCCACCAGGGAAATTGATGCCAATCCCCCCTCATCCTCCAGCTCTGCCTCTACCATAGAGGGCGTATTAGTCAGATGCCAACAAATCTGCAAAAATCTCTATCTCTACAGGGCAGGCACAGCCGTTCTGTGATATGACTGAAGCGCCTGCACCGTTATTACACGGGATGGTGCGTAGGCTCAGCCGCCTGCTCGCACTTCAACGCCGCTCACTTGCGCTCCAACTTTGGATAAACTCTTTTCCTACACATCTCCAAGGAGCCAGGGACTTTTGATTTTTGCTTTTTTTTGGAGTTGAATTGAAACTTCCCCTGATCTGTAGAAATCACTCTCCATTCAAGAGAATTGTGTTTGCATTGAAACCCCAGAAGCAATTCTTTCCAGTTATTCAGTGTCCCAAAAGTACTCCAGAAGTGGGTTTTTTTTAATCCTACGCAGCTCCTCCCTCTGAGTCTGATGTCACGTCATGTCAACATGGTACATGGATATAGGGCTGGGCAATATATCGATATTACATTGATATCGTGATAGGTGTCTAGATATCGTCTTAGATTTTGGATATTGTAATATGACAAATGTCTTTTCCTGGTTTTAAAGGCTGCATCACAGTAAAGTGATGTCATTTTCTAAACCTACCAGACTGTTCCAGCTAGTCTATTATTTGCCTTTACCCACTTAATCATTATATCCACATTACTGATGATTATCACAAATCTCATTGTGTAAATATTTTGGGAAAGCTGCAATTGTCAACCCTAAAATATCTTTGCAATATCAAATAAAGTATTTGGTCAAAAATATCGTGATATTTGATTTTCTCCATATCGCCCAGCCCTACATGGATACATGAAGCAGAACATAGTGGGTCATGTCTAATGCTTTTTGAAAACTAAAGGCTTTCTTCTTTATAAAACGTGTCGACATCACATTTTTGTATACATTTTTATTCATTTACATTAGTAAGCTACAGGACAGCGTCTTTCAAAACATGACCTGCGCAAAAGAGAAATAAAAAAAATAAAAAAATGAATGAGTCATTGTACCCAGCACTTCTGAAAAGGCACTTCCGAATGCGTCTCTATCCCCAGCACATTTCAAACCAAAGTGACGCCCATGACTATACGACATAGTATAACACAAGAAGAAAAGACTCATAAAAGCAATATCTACTTAAATCCATTAACTACCCTAAGCTACTGGTCATACCAGACCAAGTAAGTCTAGAGGTAAAACCTCTAAGTGCATTGCTTATATTGCTTGTACTGCCGATAAATTCCACTTTATTTGTAAGAAGAAAATTGTGTTATTTCTCCTTTCAAAGGTTACATATAGTCTCTCTTTTAAGGGGCACTCCAGTGAATCTTGTATTGCATAAAGTTAGGGGAACCATAAGAGAGATTAAAAAAAAAAAAAAAAAAGAATTGTTGAAGAAGCAGGCGAGATATTCTGACTTTTAGTCAATAATATGCGTTGAGCCCCCAAAACAGTGGATCTTACACTTCCTATAATTCAAATTGATAGCACCTTTCATTTGACCCTGGTGGGTGCCCATGTCTTTCAAACTCCACAGCCTCAGTTAGACGTTAAACCGAGGTGGTCCAGGGCTTATGGGAAATGGTGTTCATAAAAGACTGTAAAAACAAAAATAAAATATTATTTTGCCATTTTATTTAGCTATTTTAGGAAAAGTACCAGCCATGTTTACACAAATGAATGGGCTACAGAACTTAAGGTTTTGGGCTGATTTTTAGGAATTTGTGTACAATGTTTACTTCATGATGAGTAAACTGATCTAATAAAGTTGTTTCCGCTTTAATATGTTGCTTTTTACAAAGTTTTTTTTGTTTTTTTAACCCTGAGTTGAGAAACAGTTGAGAGGGTTAGCAGCTGTGTTTGGAACAGGACAATCTGTGTACCCTGAAG
The DNA here is from genome assembly GCF_031162955.1 of Sander vitreus. NCBI lineage: Eukaryota > Metazoa > Chordata > Actinopteri > Perciformes > Percidae > Sander > Sander vitreus. The sequence continues at coordinate 22,671,536 of NC_135866.1, forward strand.
AGGAAATCTAAACTCGACCATTAACAATCAACATTTAGAGATAGTAAAGCAGGTGATTTACTATCTGCTGGTCTAATCCTCTCTGGTTATAAAGCAGTGGATTCAGCTGGAGCAAGACCTGAGAAAATACCACTGGCGTTGGTGACTTGATCAAACAAAAGAAATGATCTTAACTCAGCACTTATGTCGTTTGGATATTATTGCTATGGTCATGTTGTCGAGACAAAGAAACTAGATATCAGAACTCCGAATGTGATTTATTGATAAAGCTCTCTGTAGTTCAGGTTTAATGTTCAGCAAACAGGAACTCTCACAACATCCTGCTGGACAGATGAATGAGGAAACGTTGTCTCATGAGTGGAAGGGACTTGGCAAACACCGCTACACCCACAAGCACTTGAGCGCTTACAAGTTAAGTAAACTCCGAGACAAAGCATGAAGTCAGAGTGAGTAATTAAATAGATGCAGTTTGCCTCAGCTAAGCACAGAAACTAACAGCCGGCTGCTGCTCGTAAATTAGACGGACGAGTTAGCTCGATCTATGATGCAGGACTTTTTATAACGGCGGGAAGAAAATCGATAAAATGTACGACTGTACGTCTCATTATGTATCATTACTACAGTCGTTTTACATTCAGTCTTATTCATTTGCAATACTGTCTACACAAATGCATTTATTTTGTAATTATATTACTTCATCCATATATCTTAACTTGCCCTATTTTTTCTGTTGTCTTAAATTTGCATATGCTTTTACATGTTTTTTGTGCGTGTTATCTAATGAGCATTGTTGGAGGTGCCTGAGGCCAAAGATTTTAATGGCAACGACTACTTCTGTTATTGTTGGGCCCATGACAAATGAAGAACCTTGAACCTTGGCTTCGCTGATCAAATGGACATGGAACATGGTGAGATGGAAGAAGGAGTGTATGCTGCCTACTCACAGGTGACTGGCAATTGTCTGTCTCCCCGACTTCATACAGAACCACGTCCTTCAGTAAAACAGCCACAGCTTTCAGTATGAAAGACACAAACAGATGCATGTGGATGTAGTTTCTTGTGCAGTGCAGCTTCCTGCAAAAGGGGACAGTTCAGATTATTTAAATCAAGAAGGAAAAGCAACATGCAAAATTCTTTTAATGAATTCCCACTGATTACATATCTCAAACCGTTCATGACCTATCCCAAAAATGAGATTATAAAGTGGTGTGTTTATGGCACCAAAGCATACAATCGTAATAAATAAAGAAAATATCCACCAGAAACTTCATGGACATAATTTACGGGGGCAATGTGTACTTTAGCTGAGGAGAATAGTCGTTATAAGCACTTACTGAACATGGCCATGAAATGTTATCCTACTGTTCTGTGCTGTTATTTAAAGGTCAAGCTGCATGTAATTGACAGTTAAAGCTATCTGTATGCGTCATACTTGGATGCAGTATGTATTCTTCCAGTGAAACATATTTACCATGCAGAAACAAATGTGAAACACCCTTGACATTCAGCATAGAGGTAAACAAGAACAAATCGGGGGGGGGTTTGCTGAGAAATGTCACTAATGTAAATTCTCTCCTGGGTGTTTTCAAACAAATGCCTTCCTGGTGAGCTTGTGATTGGGGGTGAATTGTGTAAACTCATCAGGCGAGTCTTCCCAGCAGGACGGGTGCGATCACACACAGCGTCAACCAGCTGCCTGAACACGGAGTCTGCTGTTGAACATAAACAGCAAACGCTGTTCAGATCCTGTGTCACTGCTAGAGGGGCCAAATCATTGGCATTTTATAACCCCGAGGAGTAAACACATCCCTTTTAGTTTAGCCCTTAACACACAAATGCAAACACGCCCAAACTAACAGACTGACCGAGTTTATTAGAAGCCACTTCAACTTATTCTAATGATCAGTTCTGTGTCATGCCAACATGTGCACACACCTTTTCTCTGCAACCCTGGGACTGATGGTCAAAAGGGAACATGCTGTGAACAACAGCCGCCCGACTAAGTGGTTTGACTTTATGGCTGCTTGCAGTTGACTGCTTTGTTTGAGAAATGTTAAAGCAGATAATGTAACATTTGGACATCATGTCCCACACAATCTGGCAGAGTCACATTACTGTGTGAAAACACCGAAACCTCTATAAAATACAGGAAGTATGTTGCGAAATGAGAGATCAACAGTGTTTTATCGCTCTAAATGATGGAAAAGGTGTTCGATTGCCTTTACACAGGGACGTTAAGTAGCCATTTGATGGATCTCCTTACCGAAAGAGAAACAGTATGATGATGGCGATCGTCAGAGAGATGAGGGACATGCTGTGACCAATGGTGTAACCCACTTTGATGGCGTCGAAGAATTTCCCCTGCAAAAACACATACGCTTATGTTTACATTAGTTAATGTTCAAAAAACACTTTGTTTCTCATACTGCCCATGGCTGCTGCATCTGTAGTCACCCTTTGTATAAACTTGTCTCTTTAAGCCCCCCTCCCGAAAAGGCCAAGTCTGCTCCGATTGGTCAGCTTTCCATATCAGCACTCCTGTTGTTGCTGTCTTCGTAAAGTCAGTGGTTTCAGCAGAGTATACAGCAGGACTTTGTAGCGGCAAATAAAGGCTTTTAAACCAAATACTACCCAACTGGATATGTTTCAGCAGTAATGTGACCCGAAATTGGAGAGAAATGAACATTGAAAGCCAAGATTACAGCTTCTCTGCTTTTGAACTCTGGTTGCCATACCGACGTATTATCATCTATGGTGTTGTTGGGATTGTATCCACAGTCCATTATGTAGGAGTCTATGCTGATTGGGGTCCAGCCATCCTCAGTGCAGGTCTTTGACAGGTTACCTAATAAGCAGAGGGACAGAGGGCATACAGGTGCTGGTCATATAATTAGAATATGAAAAAGTTGATTTATTTTAGTATTTCCATTCAAAAAGTGAAACTTGTATAATGTATACATTCATTCCACACAGACTGATATATTTCAAGTGTTTATTTCTTTTAATTTTGATGATTATAACTGACAAATCATGAAAACCCCAAATTCAGTATCTCAGAAAATTAGAATATTACTTAAGACCAATACAAAAATGATTTTTTAGAAATGTTGGCCAACTGAAAAGTATGAACATGAAAAGTATGAGCATGTACAGCACTCTATACTTAGTTGGGGCTCCTTTTGCCTGAATTACTGCAGCAATGCGGCGTGGCATGGAGTCGATCAGTCTGTGGCACTGCTCAGGTGTTATGAGAGCCCAGGTTGCTCTGATAGTGGCCTTCAGCTCTTCTGCATTGTTGGCTCTGGCACATCGCCCTCTTCACAATACCCCATAGATTTTCTATAGGGTTAAGGTCAGGTGAGTTTGCTGGCCAATTAACAACAGGGATACCATGGTCCTTAAACCAGGTACTGGTAGCTTTGGCACTGTGTGCAGGTGCCAAGTCCTGTTGGAAAATGAAATCTGCATCTCCATAAAGTTGGTCAGCAGCAGGAAGCATGAAGTGCTCTAAAACTTCCTGGTAGACGGCTGCGTTGACCCTGGACCTCAGAAAACAGTGCACCAACACCAGCAGATGACATGGCACCCCAAACCATCACTGACTGTGGAAACTTTACACTGGACTTCAAGCAACGTGGATTCTGTGCCTCTCCTCTCTTCCTCCAGACTCTGGGACCTTGATTTCCAAAGGAAATCAAAAATTTACTTTCATCAGAGAATATAACTTTGGACCACTCAGCAGCAGTCCAGTCCTTTTTGTCTTTAGCCCAGGCGAGACGCTTCTGACGCTGTGTCTTGTTCAGGAGTAGCTTGATACAAGGAATGCGACAGCTGAAACCCATGTCTTTCATACGTCTGTGCGTGGTGGTTCTTGAAGCACTGACTCCAGCTGCAGTCCACTCTTTGTGAATCCCCCCCACATTTTTGAATGGGTTTTGTTTCACAATCCTCTCCAGGGTGCAGTTATCCCTATTGCTTGTACACTTTTTTCTACCACATCTTTTCCTTCCCTTCGCCTCTCTATTAATGTGCTTGGACACAGAGCTCTGTGAACAGCCAGCCTCTTTAGCAATGACCTTTTGTGTCTTGCCCGCCTTGTGCAAGGTGTCAATGGTCATCTTTTGGACAGCTGTCCAGTCAGCAGTCTTCCCCATGACTGTGTAGCCTACAGAACTAGACTGAGAGACCATTTAAAGGCCTTTGCAGGTGTTTTGAGTTAATTAGCTGACTTGAGTGTGGCACCAGGTGTCTTCAATATTGAACCTTGTCACAATATTCTAATTTTCTGAGATACTGAATTTGGGGTTTTCATTAGTTGTCAGTTCTAATCATCAAAAGTAAAAGAAATAAACACTTGAAATATATCAGTCTGTGTGGAATGAATGTATACGTATATGTATATGTAATGTATGTATAAGTTTCACTTTTTGAATGGAATAAATGAAATAAATCAACTTTTTCATGATATTCTAATTATATGACTAGCACCTGTATATCAACATTACTCTTGCAAGAATACAACTCATTGTTCTGGCAGATTCAATGTGTTTCAATTAGAATGCAATATTTATATAATCATAATTATAATATTGTGTGTATATGTGTGTGTTGGGGGAGGGGAGGGCTGTATAAGCCACAAGGCAAAACTTCTTCTACATTAACTCACACTTAATTATGTCACACTGAGATGCATGTGTCTCACTGGAATACTCCCAAATACTAAAAGGAAATGGAAGGAATGACTGAAGGACGGTTCCCATGTATATTTGCATCCATCCTAATTACTTACATCCTAATTACCTAATTACTCTCAGGCTGCACACACACACACACACACACACACACACACACACACACACACACACACACACACACACACACACACACACATCGCAGGAGGCCAAAAGCCGAGCAGAGAGATATTTTTACTCTGGCCTACCAATGGGGGCAGAAGGGAAAGGTCCAAGTGCAGCATTAGAGTAAACATAAAGAGAGGAGTGGGCATCATCTGAGAGGAGATTAGAGTAGAGCTCTGTACAGTTACAGGAGACTTGAGCTCAGACTAGGCTAAACAGAGCTCTGTGGAGTACAGTGCAGTAGAATAGAGCAGTGAAGAGCTCTACAGAGATCAACTCTACAGTACAGTAGAGCTACTCTAGTCTACTCTGCAGACTATAGACCACCATTGTACAGTAGACTAGAGCTCAGTAGATTACACTAGCGTAGAGCTCTTTAGAGTAGAGTGCAGTAGATAAGAGAACAGTGTAGTAGACTAGAGCTCAGAGTAGAGTTCTGAGGAGTACAGCAGTCAAGAGCTCAGTAGTAAATCTCTGAAGTAGAGGTCTGAGGCTAGAGGTCGCTAGAGTTCTGCATAGTAGGCTTGAGTTCAGTAGAGTAGAGAATAACAAATAGTACTGATTGAAATAAAATATAAAAAAGTGAATAAATAAGTTCATGGATTTGTATATTCACCTCTGTCTCGTCACGTCTTGCATTATATATACAGTACAGAAAGCTGCACACTTAGTACATTTTACAAAAAAAAATTATCTTAGTATTATTTGTCACTTAAGCAACAATAAAATCAGATGAATGCTCTTTTTGATACTCTGTCCCTTGCATTTTCAAGGGACAGTTCAAAGAGCTATTTCAGTAAACGTGCATCACTTAAAGGAACACGCTGACTTATTGGGACTTTAGCTTATTCACCGTATCCCCCAGAGTTAGATAAGTCCATACATACCCTTCTCATTTCCGTGCGTGTTGTAACTCTGTCTGACGCCCCCACCGCTAGCCTCGCTCATGGGCGTAAATCTGATTTAACAGTAGGGGGGGACAATAAACATAAAATTTCTGAAGAGCAATTTTTGAAGAGGACACAAATAATACAGCCACAATTATACTCGTAGAGGACATGTGTTCACAGAGGAAAGCCTTTATACCATCATTAGTGTAGCATGGAGACTGTACCATTATCCTTCTTTTCAGCGTTTCTCTTGATTCAATAAAAAAGCTGACTAAATTGAACGAATTATTCTTCTTTAAAATCATGTATTTATTTTTAAGTTGTTTATAATCAAGCCACAAAAATACCTTAAAACATAATGAGTTATTTTGAAAAAGTGTCCCCATATAAAAGAAATACAATGCTTTTGTACACTTGTTAAATTAGCTGATCATAATGTAAATTAGTGAGCCACTAGTAAAGCTCATCTGCTCACCCTGACAGCCACACACCTCCAAAAATATGAACTAAGCTCAACACACTTACCTGAGACTCTACACCTGACTGTCCCTGGTCTCCCTGAGACTTTACACCTGTCTGTCCCTGGTCTCCCTGAGACTCTACACCTGTCTGTCCCTGGTCTCCCTGAGACTCTACACCTGACTGTCCCTGGTCTCCCTGAGACTCTACACCTGTCTATCCCTGGTCTCCCTGAGACTCTACACCTGTCTGTCCCTGGTCTCCCTGAGACGCTACACCTGACTGTCCCTGGTCTCCGTGTTCCTCAGTTCTTTCTCTCCTTTGCCTGTGACATAGTGACGTTAGTATTTCCATAAGCACCCATTCTTATAAAGATGTTACCAAATTGTCTTGATATGAGGACTTATTGTACTTACTTGGCGTTTTGGTGTAAGCCTACTGAAAAAGGATCTTATGTCTGTTTTTCTTTTCTCTGTCATTTTTAACAACAACACAAATCTTTAACGTCAGATGTCTAAATATGAGTTAGTTTCATAGGTTCACCACGCGGTCATATTATAATTATAAAATGATCTTGCGTCCTCCACATAAATATTAGGTTTCGTCTGGGACAGAGGATATATATTTAACTGATCAGCCACTTAACTTCATATTGAGCAAAACACAACTGTAGATCTTCAATATTAACCCTAATATCAGTTCACACACATAACGTTAGGCTTATCGCCGTGGTAATGTTGGTTGTAGTGGGTGCATTTCTATCCAACAAGCTATGAGCTAGGTAACGTTACATTATATTACACTAACATAGCGAACTCTTTTGTCATGACTAATTTATTAATTACTCAGCATCATTTCTATTTGAGAAAAGAAAAACTTAATCCGATGTTTAATGTGAATAAAATAGCCTTGAACCGCCTACTTACTACATTCCTGTCACTACCCGATGTGACTGAGTCTAGCGCAGATCCTACAGCATGCAGTGGACCAAACCACTGTGAGGCAAGGGAGGGGGGACTCAAAATGCTTCTAAACTTAAAAAGCATTTTTGGGGGTTTGTATTGTTTTTCTGCTTACACAGATATTTTAAGTATACATCATTATGTTACTTACAATACACAGCATTGTTTTAATGATATTTCTGGGGGGGGTTAGGGTTAGGGACAACCCTTAGAAGACCTGACCCCCCCCCGACCCCCCTGGGATTTACGCCCTTGGCCTCGCTTGTAGGCTAGTTGGAGCCGGTAACCTCCAGGATCTGTGCTAACCAGGCTAGCGGTGGGTGTTACAACAGGCCTCTGACAGAGTTAAAACACGCACAGAGATGAGAAGGGTATGTATGGACTTATCTAACTCTGGGGGATACGGTGAATAAGCTAAAGTCGCAATAAGTCGGCCTGTTCCTTTAACCAATTATAAGATACCTTATGGGGGCATCTCGCCCCCTCTCTCATCCCATGTTCCCTGTCTGTCTCATATATCTGAGGCTAAAATGCAAAAAAAAAAAAAAGAATCCTAAGAAATTATTATGCATATCAAAATCCTTTGGTAAAGCATTTGACCATTGGATCACATAACATCCTTTAAAAGTGCTACATGTGCAGATGTTGGGCAATAATATAGCTATAGATTAGGAGTTTAAGTTATTCATCTTTCCTAAATAACAGGAAGAAAATTCTGATGAGACACTAGTCATTCATTGGATTGTAAACCCTTCTTACAATGTTCATGAGGCATATCTAATCCTCTAACCAGCAGTAAGAAGCACAGGTTGACATCTCAGTCTCCTATTGTGTAGTATTTATTTGTAGCATTTCCCTAATCTCCTTTCCTGTCAATAAAGAATGGAAGGTGCATGTGTTGGCGACAAATTAATCCTTGGACTGTGTGCTGCTGTAGAAATCTAAATGTAGGACATTCCTTACATTTCCCAACCGTATCGCTCCACAGCCACTATCAAATCAAGTCCAAGTTGGGAAATGACCAACAATCCAAAGTCTTAGAATGTATTTGGCATTAAATAATGGTCAGCTCACAAAATACCTGAATGGCGTATTGCAGAGAAGACGGAGGCTTAGCTTCCTCAAACAACATGACAAGACACAAAGGCGATGATAAGCCTCTGCTGTTTCAGCCCATGCCACCACTGGATTTGGCTTGTTTGAGGGATTGCCAGAAGAATGCTTTCATCATCCCCCCAAAACATGACTGCGAGGATTTTCAGTGCCACGCACGACAACGAGGAGAGCTCAAATGAGTTAATCACCCTGTCATTGTTTTAATTTCAAGGCTTTTTTTTTTTCTTGGCTTTTCTGTCGATGATGTATAGTCAAATGCTTTATCCTTCCTAATTATATCTTGGAGGAAGATTCAAATTAGCATGCAACTATTAGCTTCAACTCAGCTGAATATTACGGCATGTAAGTAAAACTATTGACAGTGAGGCACTCTGTCACTCTGAGCTTGCAGAGAGGGTAAGTCTCCCGTGTTATTGAAAGAGATGAATGACTGTGTTTGTGTTAGACCTTCTAGGTAAAGAGTTCATGAGAATGGCAAATTCTATCTCAACTAAATTTATGACTTGACCATGAATCTCTGCGGCGCCATGTTTCGTAATGCTTGTTTTTGTGCGTTCGAGGCTCACGAAATGAATAGCTCGAGATGTGTCAATAACTTGGGTCTTTCGCAATTGACTGACAGTGGATACATTTGATAAAAAGCTAAATTGACTTTTTGTTGATATTGCACTACATTCACAAAAGGGCAACTTCTTAAAAAGTATACTTCTCTACCCTCTCAGGGTTCTGAAACCTTCTTTTTTTTAAATAAGATGAATAAACTGTAAAATACACATCGGTCGAGCTACACACACAAGGTTGTTTTTCTTAGTTCCTCACATTTGGAGATAAAGGTTTCTCACTCGACTGCAACAGTAATTTACAATGCACGAATCCCAGACCGTTCATCATCATCATTATCCCTTAATTAAGTCTTCGTTACATGACCTGAGAGCAGAGCATTTACTGCATAATTGATATCATGCACATCAGTGCAGCAATGGCCACCTATAATCCCATCTCTTTCTTTTAAAGCCACTTTGCTTCATCCCGGTTCCTACACGGTGGGGGTGTGTTGACTCTGTGAACCTTTGACATGTCAGTGAAATATGTCTATTCTGCCTTTAACCCCACACATCTGGTGATTTTTCATGAAGCTCTTTTCCCTGGAGTGCTCTCCGCTCTCAGGTCACACTATCTCCCATCTGGGTCACATCACAACTTCCCAGAAAACCCCACTCCTCCACACCATGCCTTTACATGCTGAGGATAAATCCTTGGTTTAAATCCCTCCCATGTCCTGAATATGATCTGGAAAATACTGAATAGATTACAGGGGCAGGAACCCCTCACTATGTGTACAGATGCACTCAGATGTGTAAAAGCACCACAGTTGCTTACTGCTGAAACCTGTAACTTTATACGAGCTAAGGAGCACAGCACAGGTGATGGAACATCTGCAGGTTAAGTTTGTGAAGTAGTTTGACCTATCAGGTGTCATACACATGACCAAAGACAGGTACAATCTGACAGACTTAAGAGTTTTCATCAGCAGACCACATTTAATGCATTGTAAAAGAGGTGGGTATGCATCTTAAAGTGCTCATAAATGTTTTTTGGCTTTTTCCCTTTCCTTTATTGTGTTATATATCTATTTCTTGCACGTTATAGGTTTACAAAGTGAAAAAGCCCAAAGTCCACCCCAAAGGGACTTACCATCTCCAACAGAAAACACTGTTCACAAACTGCTCCAAACAGCTCTACTGTAGTCCAGCCTTTACTTCCGTGACGAATGTTATAATGTTCACCTAGCTGCTAGCGTGGCACGCCCTCATACTCTTCTGACTGGCTAGTAGTCCTTACCTAGCTACTGTGCATGTGCGACTCCCAACAAAGATGGAACAGAAGTGTGATGCCTCACTCTGTAGCTAAAACAGAGAGCTCAACACACAGGGTGAAAAGAGGAGCTGCAGCAATGTGCAGTACAACAAAAATATGCTGTTTTTTGAAAATTAAACCATGTAAACCTATTCTGATATAACCTATAAATACAATTATGAACCTAAGTACTTTAATTGATTTAACATTTAACATATAGGCACATTATGAAGTTGTATAAGTGGGGGTCATCCCTATTTTCCCAGGGGGTATGTTCCTTACATAGACTAACATTGTAATAGATTGGTAAGGGCTATCTCTGCAGTTCAAATGAAGGGAGATGGACATCTTCATTTGAATGGTAAAAATACGTTCAGCCAATGTGGAGATATCAATGTCTACAAACCAAAGAAAACTGTCTTGCCCGCAAATTTGAGGGCGTATATTTCAAAGACTATAACATCAGTAGGCTTTAAGCTGTAGGTGGGTGAATTCAACACAAGGAACCCTTTGAAAGGTCTTGTTAACGTGTTAGCATTCAGCTAAAACAAAGCAACATTAGCGTTCATAAAATCGTGTCTCTGGCCACCTGGTGAATGAGAGTCCAAAATTCTTTCTCTTTTTAGCTCGGTTTTGGTCTAACCGTCGATTGACAAAAAATATCTGGCTCTTGTCTGCTAAACGTTACACTGTGTGCTAAATGCTACTGTGCTACAGTAGCTAGTTAATGGCTAACTTTGTTTGCCATTTGTTACTGGGCAGGACAAATACACTTGGTTTATCAGAGCGTTTCTCCTGGAAAAAGCTACCAGTCGCATCTTCACACAGTTTGAAAGTTTGTTGGTGGAAAAACCAAAACAATATGCTAAAAAGGCTAAAAGGGCTAAAAAATGTCTGTAGAACTGAATAACTGCCAAGTTTGCATAAGTCCCTGTGGTACAGCTCATCAAAGAACTATATCAGTGTTTTTTACAAGCTAATGCAAGCTGCTTCAACTCAAAAATAAGAACATTTCTCAAGGCACCAAGTTGAAATTGAGGCCTCTCTGCCAGCTGAATACAAATAAACAACTCCATCAACTTTTACAGCGTAATTGCACTGAGGAGACTCAGTGTGGCAATTAATGACAAATGGAGATATACGAGAAACTCTGTACAAACACTGCAATTCAGCCAATAAATCCTCAAGAGAGTGGTTTACCTTATACATAATTACTGCTACAACTTCCCTGAAAGGCATCTTATAGATTAAAGGAGGACAAATAAACAGAATGTGTCTTTGATGCTTGGATGGTGCCGGGATGGGAAGTTGTTTGTCTTTTTGTGACTAAGCTGTGCCGTGTGTTTTCAGTTTCACTGTGTTCTTTGTGATATCTGAGATGGGGTGTCAGGAAAGATAGAAACAACAGGTAATCATGCGTCACAATGACATCATGAGTATGAGCCACTAGGATGCTCAGTGTACTTTGTATTTCCTATTTCTGGTCTCAAACATGGGACGTGATGATACTGACAAGGACTCATCAGCATTGCATGTTTAGAGCATCTCTGTCATTCTTTTAATATATCCTTTCCATAATTCCTTCCTCCATAATTAGTTCAAGTTCATTTTAGACTCAATGATATGGATCTACAGGACTGGCATAATGAGGTATATAGTAATCCTTGCTGTAATATTCATAGCTGTTTAAGAACTAAATAATCTCTCGTAATTGGCCAATTTCAAAGAAGATATATTTACATGATTATATTTCAGGACTTTGCACTTCACCTGATCAGGGAGATATCATTACATTACCTTCGCCAAGGAGGTCATGTTTTTGAGGTCTTCTAGTCATATATCGGTTTGTTGTGGGTGAATTTTGCCATTGGTGGGTGAAACTGTCAATCTACCTGCCATGTTGGCGGGTAGCCAATGACAATTGAGTGATTCATTAGTTGTTTTTTGCTACTGTTCTCGTTCACATTTCAACCGAGTCTTCCGTTTTCCTTGGATTTGAGCACAAAAATGTAGCAGCACATTACTGGGGTGAACAGGCCAGCTGAAACAAGCAACCAACAACAAGATGAGGATAATTCAAAGAAAAGTAAAAGAAAGTGTTTCAATACCAAGTGGACAGTTGGCGACAACGGCAAGGTTTGTGAGTGACTGATTTACGACAGCAGTACAGAACAAATGTACCGCTGTGCAGTATTGTTTTATAGTTGTATTGTTTGTATATTTAGTTTTATTTTTATATATATATATATATATATATATATATATATATATATATATATATATATATATATATATATACTGTACTGTACTGTATATAAATGCTGTATTGATTTTGTTAATAACTTGACAGCACTTAAATTTGTATTCTTAACAAGTTGAAGAATGATGCTCATGCATTTCCTGTATTTCACCTATATACGGCAAAAAGAAATTGGCTGGTAAAAAAGCCTGTGTGGCTAATGGATTTTAAAATCCACCTGCCACAGTGGCTGGTGGCCAAAAGAGTTAACTTCAGGCCCTGGTTGTGGGCCATGTCACCAAAACAATAAGCTAAAAGATGCTAAAACTTTCAACGGAGCTGTGAGGGAACTGCAGAATTGGGTGATAATTCTCTGTGGGTTTGTTGGATTTGTTTTGGGTTTCATGTTACAGATAGTTAATTGATCTTTTGCCAATATAAAAATATTGATTACAGCAGCTTTAACTAATCTTGCTAATAATGGATACATTTAAATAGTCATTGAACATGTGTCAGAGTCTGCTCATTATTTTATTTATTTATTAACACATTTATCTTTTTTTTTTTTTGCATTGTATTCTTCAATTCTTTTAATTTTAACTACTGGGTAAAGTGTTTGTTTTTCTTTCTTGCATATATGTAACTATGTCCAAATACCGTCTTGAAGGGACATGAGACCACTGACTGATGCATGACTAAACCTAACTTCTACCCATCTACCTTCTGCCAAAAAAAAACACAAACTTGTGCGACCATCGCACAAACAATACAAGATATACAAGACATCTATATAGTCTATATAGTATTGCCTTCCCTCGCCCCATTTCTTTTCTCACACACACACAGCAAATTTTATAAACCTGATTCTTACGTCTGGGAACATTCCTGGAGAAGTAGAAGAGATATTTGGGGCAAGGGATGGTGACCAGCTCTCCAACATCGGCACTGGGCCAGCAGGTGATCTTGTCCCATGTCCCACTACAACCTGCCCGAGACAGTGAGAGAGAGAGGCCAAAAAAGGCATGTTCGTAATTGTAAAACATAGAAACCCAACATGCACCAAGATAACAACATAACTGTTTTGGGACAGTATATATCTAGAGCTGTTGACAGAGGACTCCATTCAAGTGATGAACAGCAGCCAGCTTCAGCTAAAGGTGGACCGCTGGAGTTCCCATGGCAGCCAATATATCTTGGCTCAAGTCATCTGTCATTACAGCCCCTGGGTCCATAACAGCCGATGACCTGAGTTAACACGCCGCCTCCATGACTAATAAAACAGATCCCCGTCCTTTGTTACACACTGTTATGTAAATTCAGCAGACCACTGTAACTATCTACAGTGTGTTTGCTCTCAGGATGCAGAGTCAGGTCACGGCAGGTAGGTGTCAAATCCACACCTGCCTGCCATTTCATCACTGTGAAAAATCTGTTTACCAGGTGATATTTGCATCATCACCCTGAGGACTTGACAGCATTTACATTTGAGGGAATCCATAGGGAGCAAAATGATCTAAATGGGAAAAAAAATTAATGAGTGTTTAATGACTTTTTCATTGTGTGAAAGTAAACAGAGTCTCTTGATACATGCATTAGAATCAATGAGGTTTCGGTTACACACAGAGGTAATAGATGCTCAATGAAGCATGATTAGCTCTCTGTAAAACATAATTACGTGCTGCGTGCAGTGAGGATGCAACACCCCACTTAGCAACCTGTAATTCCAGCTTCATCATCAATAAATTGAAACAAATCAGCTATGTGAGTTTTGTTATTGCACACTCAATGTGAGGTGAAATATACATAATTTGAAAGTTTACTTTAAAACTGAACCAAGGCACATCTGACAGACGACTGGCATTAGGTGGAAAACAGTGTTCAGCCATGCAAGCTGTAATGTAAAGCCAGAGGGGAGGTTTGAACAGCTTTTGTTGTCTTTAGAGCTTGTTGTGTCACTTCGATCAGAACCTATGTGCGGATTCAGCAAATTAGGATAAAACAGAATAAGTGCAGGACAATAAAGACATGTCGAACACACACAAAATCCACATACCTGTCGTTTTGTTCTCAATCTGAGTCTCACACAGGTCCTTCTCCTTCTCTAGCTCCTTCACCATGTCACACATCTGACTCTGCACTGAAAACACCTGCATAGAGAACATTTTACACATGTTTTCTGTAGATCTCTTTTTTTAAAGACTATTTTTTGGGCATTATAGGCCTTTATTTGACAGTGAAGCCTGCACGAGTTCCGCTGCATGTTCTCTCTCAACAGTGTTTCACATATCAAGGCAAACACATCTATTGTCTCCACTGGGGTCTTCCTGAGATGAGCTGACATGCGAGCTACCATTAATCTCTCCACCCCGACACACACGACAGACACAAAATCAATCTTTAGACTGTAATTCAACCATCGTATTCCTCAGATTTGCATGTGCCTGTTTGGAAGATGATGAGTGTATCTTCAGCCAGTTTCAACATGAAGCTGAATCCATGAGGATTCACCACCAGATATGCAGACCCTCTACAGGACTAGAAGATTTATTGCTGCCTCTTAGAGGAATGAGTCTCCTCTCTGCAGGCATTAATCAGAATGGTACTATGTGGCTATTGTTAGCCATATGACTTCAGCCTACCCCTCCCACACACACAAGGTGACTCCCCCATTTAAGTTATGATTTATCTCACTCCTTGGGCTACGAAGCACGTCCTGCGCTACCTCATCCACGGTGCAACTCTGGACTATGATTAGAGAAGATGTTGTCAGTGATGTATCAGCGCTGCCTTAAGCAGTGTACATTGGAGTATCAGGAGAAAACTTCATCCATTCATCATCATGATCATGATCATCATTTTTACCTTCCCCACCAGCAGTAACAGCCCATATTTGTCTTTACTTCATTTTCAACACTGAGGCACTGAAACAGTCTGCGAGTGTGTACAAATGGAGACATGAAAGCCAGCACGCTATTCTAAGGGCTTTGACCTCGAACTGAGTTCCAGCATGAATCATACGTTCTTCTCTGTAGGAGACAGTTGTGGTTAAGGAGACCAGAAAGTACAGAGGCAGAAAAAGGAGACCATTGCAATGGTGTCCTGTTGGGAGACCAACACACATCACTTCTCCTGGCAACTAATCTTTATCTAAGTCATGAAAAGAGATCAGCTAGGACATAAAACACATGCATGTCACTGACAAACAATCACTGTCTTGCTTTGGTGACAAATGTCATTTAAAAAGCTGCAGGATTTACCTGAGAGGATTGACACACAAAGCAGAGGCTGAAGCTGGAGGTAGGAGACTGGAGTTGTGATGATGGGAGAGGGAGTCATTCTTGATTTTGAGAAAAACTTTTGTAGCTGTTGAAGTTGAAATATTATTTGTTCTAAAATGTCTCTAATAACATAAGCAATGATGATTTACACCTGACTAGACTAAATCCCAATATGTTCTGGGTACATCCCATTACTAAGTAAATCGTTCTCTCCACACATGTTGACCGGTGAAAGCTTCTCAGTGGGGCACATCGGTGCGCTTTGCATCCAAAACTGGTTTACGAGTGCACCAGTGTGCGCATCGACGTATAGCTACTTGAAGGCAACGCTGACATGAAAGGTCAACGTGGTCAACCTTACGTTGCCAAATTAGACTAGCATCTGACGCATAGTTGAAAACAAGCCCAACTTCAAGTCATGAGAAAAGTCAAAAGTGTTAAAAATACTCACGGGTTCCAGCAACATGCAGGAGAGCAGAATGCACACGCTCTTTGAAACTGCCACCAACATATCTTTTAGAGTAGTCGATGCGTTAAAAAAAAAAAAACTGTAGTAAAAACAAAATAAGTAAAGGAACTGAGAAAGTCGTGATAATCCGCCGCAGGTCTCCTTGCTGACACTGTGCGTTCTTGTACTCTGACTCTGAGTGAATAGCTCCGCTCCTGAAATCCTCCTCCTCTTCCTCCTCCTCCTCCTCCTCCCACTCGGCCTTTTACATTGAACAACCAACAAGTAACCAATGAAAGATTACATTTGAACGTCAGTAAATGAGGGCGTAAACACTACAGGTACAAAGAAAGAAGGATCTACTGTAGGGCCTATCGGTAAAGTCAAATAAAGATATGACTGACCCTTGTTACATTTTCTATGTCCTATTTGTGAAGAGCAAACATGTAGCCTAAACCTATCATGAAATGTTACAAAAGTCTGTTGTAATACCATTTATTTATTTTGGCTACTGCAACTGTTGAGTATTCCTGTTTCCTGAGTTTTACCTGTAGAAAAAATGGCAGTGATGGAAAGTAACTGAGTACATTTATTTAAGTACAATTTGAGGTACTTGTACCTTTAACTTTGACAATTCAGAGGCAATATATTGTACGCACTAGGTTTATTTAACAGCTATTGTGATGAGTTAATGTACAGATTAGGAATTTACATAAAAACACGATCATCTTATTAAACACAATTCATAGTTGAAGAATAAACCTGTGGTTTCCACCCTTTTTTTTTTGGCTTGTGACAAAAGAAAGTGTTCTGTGGGGCCCCTTGTTATGTTTCAGATGTCCATCAGAGACATTTAACCTCTAATCCTTTCAAATGTTTTTTAAAAAAACAGTTTGAGGCCCAAACATAAGAAAAAGATTCAAATACTTGTAATGATTACAAATTTGTTTAGCATAACTTTGTTCTTTCTTGTTTCCTCTCCCATGAATCATCTCACAACCCCCCAGATCCATGGTGTGACCCGCTGAAAGGGTCCGACCCTTAGCTTGGGAACCACTGGACTGTAAGTAGTTAAAAGCTTGATCAGCTACAACAGTTAAATGCTACTTATACTTGATGATCAGTATAAACAATCAACAGTGTCATATATAATCATATCAGGGGCCATTTTTGTGTGCAGAATCAGTACTTTTACTTTGATACTTTAAGTATATTTTGCTGATAACATTTTTGAATGCAGGACTTTTACTTGGAATGGAGTATTTCTACACCGTTGTATGGGTACTTCTGCTCAGGTAACGGATCTGAGTAGCCTACTTCCTCCACCACAGATATAAATTAAACTAAATGCAATTATTAAGCACAGAAATATGAGTCCTTTAAGGACTTACAGACATAATAAAGGTAAAATCTGAATAAATGTGTAGAGCAGCATAAACGGGATGGATGTTACTGATGAATCAACACCTTCCTAAGACAATTTATGTTGTTTTTGTCATTGTCGTCCATCTGTATAGTGCATATAGCTGCAAGAGGGTGGCTGGAGAATATTACAGGTACACCTTACAACATAAAACAAGAAATAAAACATTACAACAAACTAAATCCCCTAAAACTGCCATGAAGTTGAGGCAACACAAACAGCATTTACAGATTAGGTCATCATCAGTCACATTCACAGTCCAACAAAATACACACCAGAGCCATTAAGTCCTTTTTTATTATTGGTTCAGACCATATAGAAGACCATACTGTAAGTAGAAATTTACATGAACTGTGTAGTTACATGCTATAAAAAACATTTTCTCTCAGTTGGCTCTCAGATATGGAGCCAGTCATAGCTGACACAGCTCTCAGATAAGATAATGCTACTGCTCAGAGAATGATGCATAGTGCACATATGTGATGAGTTGTAAAGCTATTAATTCATAAAAAACAGTGTGGGAAGACTGAAAAAAATGTCTGCTTACTCTAGAATGGCCAGCAATGTGGAAAAACATGCAGTGTGTTTGTCTCTGGTCAGATGGTTGTCATTATCAGTGTGCATAGTGTGAAGAGATGAGAATTGTGTCATTGACTTCCAACCATGTTGAAAACACATAACTGAAAACAATGCACAGAACCGGTCCTTGTTTCCCCATGCACTGACTCCTCCAGTGGCAGCATGTGCTTTACCTTGTGTTTTACTATGAGCGAGTGACTCACCAAGGCTTATGAAAGCGTTGATGGATGTCAGAATAACCGTCATATGAAATGAAAGTAAATGTTTGAGCTTTTAAGTTCTGCTGGATGAATATTGTGGAATTTCAGGACAGAAATCTCTGTTCCATCCTTAGTTTCTTGTGCTTCTTGTGTTGTTTTCTGGGGCCTATCTGTGTGCTCACTTCCTTACTTCTAATACAAAGCATTTTAACATTGTCTCTGATAATGTACAATCACATACAAATCCAGAATGTCTTCATTTGTTAGCAATGACAGAAATAAGTCCAATATAGTATATAGATAGTCCAAATCAAAAATGATTGTGTTACTTAGGTGTCATTACAGCAAACATCTGACACCACCAATGTTTACCACTCTCTCATTTGGCAGCGGCGTTTTAAAAGTCCCATATCATGCTCATATCTAGGTTCATACTGGTATTTTGGGTTTCTACTAGAACATGTTTACATGCTTTAATGTAAAAATACATTATTGTTTCTCATACTGTCTGTCTGAATACACCTGCATTCACCCTCTGTCTGAAACGCTACACTTAGCGCCTGTGTCTTTAAGCCCCCCTTCCAAAAAAGCCCAGTCTGCTCTGATTGGTCAGCGTTTCCAGGTCTTTTGCATCGGCGCTCTCTGCGTTCGTTGCACCGTCATTGCAGCTGGGGAATGACTGTAACGGCACTGTAGCGGCACTTTTAACACATATATATAGTATAGTTGGGACATCACAACTGTACGTGAGTCCTGACGTTTCTGAATACGGGCTTTGTGCATTTCTCTGTGGATTGAGCCTTTTTGATACTAACAATATTCATATAGCACCTCGACCTGAGTTTCTAATCAGAAACAACCTGGAAATCTTAATTGCTCAAAATGAATGTGGGAATTATTTATTGTTGGTAATTGTGGAGTACGTTGAGATGCTGATATAAATGTCTGAATTAACCTACGAGCTGTCAGTCAATAGACTAGATATTTCAACGGAGGCAATGATGATAGCTGTAAAGGTGCAGCTTTACAGCTACCAGCTCATCAAACTGAAATAAAGATCAGAGAGCGAAATTATCTTCCCAGCAGGGAAGCCAAAAGCAATGTAAATCTTTGTTTGTTTTGTTATCCAAGTCATTTTTAGTCATTCTAGGGGTGCAGCTCTTGGGATGGTGGTCTGTCTGTCAGCTGGTCAGTCCACCACTTTGATCTACAAGTTAACATCTCAGTAACTATTGGATGACATTTTGCAAAGACAGTCATGGTCCCCAGAGGATAATTTCCAATGACTTTGGTGATCTCCTGACTTTTCCTCTAGTGCCATGAGGTTCACATTTGTGGTTTTTAGTGAAATATCTCAACAACTCATAACACTCAGGATGAATTGTGATAACTTTGGTAATTCCTTTTAGCACCACCAACAGGTCATATTAAAATGTGTCCAATAGTTTGTCATATGCTGCCCCCACCACTCCCAATTTACACAGGACTTTCACCTGGGAGACCAATGTAAGTGTCCTGTGCGAGACCAAAAGATGATGTTGCGTAATGTTGACTTTTGTTTTTGTTTCGTAGGCTATGTAAGTTAACTTTCTAAAGTAACGTTCGCAACTAATGCCACAAACGTGAGTTACGTAACTATGTTGTTATTTTACCCCAAACGATGATCTTTTTCTCAACCTAACAAAGTGGTTTTGTTTGAATTCACAACAGGACTACCCCAGGTAACAATTTTTTCTGGGAACGTTCGTTTTTGGTTGCGGGAACATTCCCTGAAGGTTAGTTTTTGGTTAGTTTTTGGTTCCCATGGAAAGTTTTCCTGGCGTTTAGGGAACGTTACTTTTTGGTTACATTGACCATTCTCAGAATGTTCCCAGAACGTTCGCCTAACGTTGCAACCTTTAGAGAACGTTCCCCTAACGTTGCAACCTTTAGGGAAAGTTCCCCTACCGTTGTAACCTTTGGAGAATGTTCCCCTAACGTTCCCCTACCGTTGTAACCTTTAGAAAACCTTCCCCTAACGTTCCCCAGGCAGTGGGAAAGAAGCTGTTCTTGTGTCTGGTTGTTTTTGTGTGCAGGGATCTGTAGCGCCTGCCAGAGGGGAGGAGGCAGGAGGATGGCAGCAGTGTAGAAGATGGCCAATCTGCTGAACCTTTTTAAGGATGTTGGACTCCCACTTCAGGTCCTGGGAAATGATGGAGCCCAGAAACTTGAATGAGTCCACCTTTGACACTATAGGCTGTTGGATATTGTGAGGGGGGGAGCACTGTGGGGTCCTCCACGTCTGCTGCAGGGACGTTTTTCTGGGAGGCCGCTAGAGTAGCAAGTAGAAGCAAAGTTACAAGTCAAATTAAAACCTCTTATCAGCTAAGCTAAGCATAATACTGATGTGAACAATAAAATAACACCTGCCTGTTATGACTCTGCAGATTGTCAGGTCCTGGAAGGCCTTCTTTGTCTTTCATTGGTTGCCACTCGCCGTAGCATGCGACTGATGGCAGTACCTCTGGTCGAACCTCCAAAGGTTGTCAGGAAAAGTTGCTGTAAAACATATAGAAATATAAATTACACATGTAGAACAAAGTGGAGAGCTTGTACAATACATATACCCTGTACCCTGCATGTTGAAAAATGATGCCAAAGGGATACCCAGAGCGTTAAAAAGTGCAAACAAGGGGTCCTGACCAAGCTGTCCTATTGGATGAGTTGGGAGTTGTAAATAGCGTTCACATCAACATTCAAGTCGTAATTACAATATATCGGGCTTAGCACCTACAGTAATATTACAGAAGCGCCTGATGGACAAACAAAACAAATATGGATGCCTCAGTTAAAGTCAATGGTACAATGTAATTAAACCAACATGTCATGGATATTGTGTTATGTTGTCAATTCACAGTATTTTAATGCTCATACGAGCGACTCTGTAGTTACACAACCGTCTTGATGATGTGCTCACAAGTCGTCTATCCCATCTCTACCAACCCTCCAATGTCACGTAAACGCAGCATCAATACCTGCAAAACAAATGACATTCACATCAGCCTCAGCTGTACTTTGATTTCAGTGCTAATTAGCAAATGTTAGCATGGGAACACACCAAACTAAGAAAGTGAATGTGATAAACATTTAGCCTGGTAAACATTAGCATATTAGTCATTGTGAGCATGTTAGCATGTAATAGCATTTAGCGCAACTGTGTCTTAAGTTGTGGTAATGGCTGTAGACTCTTGTTCATTTAACTCAACCAAACATTTTCTGAGGTAAACATGTCTACTTGTGTTACTGAGCACTAGACCTTCCATTTTCAAAGCCACGGAGTCTCCTATGTCAATGGGCTTCTGATGCACAAAACAAAAATGCAGACATTTGTGTTATTAGTGGATAACTAGGCTACAGTTCCTGTGCCACTCGTTATAAAAAAATAATACATTAATTTATACCTTAGGGAAATAGTGCAGAGAAATAGTTTTGCATAAACATCCTGGCTGCTCTGAAGAAGTGTGTCTTTTGTCCGCTCTCACTCATCAGTGAGTAAAACAAATATGAGATCATTTAGAGCCGTGAAAGTCAGAAAGGAGGATTCATGGACATTATTGGTTGATGAAATAAGAATAACAACTATTCATTAACCAAAGATTATTCATCATTTTGTCATGATGTATTGCTCTGTTTTGCATTAATCCATTCATGAAGCAACTGCATATCTCCACAGAGATATGAGGCTGTTGGTGTCGTCAGTGTTAATAGAGGGGTTCGTTCCATGCATGGTTGGAGACGCTACACCAAGGTTGCACACGTTTGAGGGTTTGAGTCAAAGGTGTTTCAACAATAAGGAAACTGTCGTCATTATTTTGAACTGAATAACGTTTTGCTTTCAGTGAGCAGTCAAGGACAAACGAGGAATGAATGCCTAAATCAAGTAACGAGTAACTAAGGGACAAGAGCAGCTCTAGTGGTATGTACAGTATATTATTCAGCAATTCTTTCACATTTTATTTCACAGCCTGGGGAAAATAGGATGGAAACAACAGGTGAACAAAGCATTCAAATGACAGGAGAATATATGACCATACATGTTAAACAGGTGTGTATTCACAGTCAAACACTGTTTGCCAAGAGTCAGCTATTCAGTAAACATAGAGAGGCAGAGAAAAAGGAAGCTGGCAAAGTCTGTGACATGTTTACTTTATGGTGCATGGGTGTAGGTATTACTGCTGGCAACTTTCAGTAAAGACAAAATCAGAGGATTAGATGCTTCAGTGTTGAGTGCACTTAGGTGATCTTGACCTCTGCAGGGTAAAATCTGAGAGGTCATGAGATGATAACATGTGAAAAGAAAAGAAATATCACTCTGCTATAAACTATCTTGTGAAACACTGGATGTAGTGATATCTTCAGGTTGCTAAAAGTCATTATTATAAACCAATCTGAGAAGGGAAAATCCTCCTTGCTGCTGCTCACATCTCATAGACGCATGAAACCTGTCTACATAAATGCAGCATGACTCAGCCTGTAAATCATCGCTTTCATAACTATGTCCTTCAGATTGGCAACAATAATCAGGATAACACCATGGTAACAAGTTACCTATTAAACTGGACATTAAAGTAAGAGTTGTCTTCTCAGAGAGACAGGGCTGACTCAGACATACATAGTGCTTTTTTGCAGTGGTGGAAGAAGTACTCAGAGGACAAAATACCACAGTGTAAAAATACTCTGTTACAAGTAAAAGTCCTGCATTCAAAATATTAGTGAATTTAAAGTACTTAAAGTACCAAAAGTAAAAATACTCAATATGCAGAGTCTTCTCAGGACTGTGTGGGTAGCCTACACATTGTGCTTGATCGACATCTCTCTCAACCTCGCGTTGATTTCGCTGCACCTGAGGGCGGGACAACTGTTGACACATTAGTGTTTAGAGTTTGGTGACATCCCATAACTTCCAGCATAGCTCCACCCAACTAACACCTGACTAGAGGTCTAATTAGCCAAATAACTAGTAACTGATGTGTCAAATAAATGTAGTGAAGTAAAAAGTACAATATTTTCCTCTAAAATGTAATGTTATATAGCAGCATAACATGGAAATACTCATATTTCCTACTACAGTAATCATCTTGTGACAACCAGGAGTTCTTGTCCTACAAATTGTACTCATTAATAAGTACTTTATTATCATATAATGAGTACTTTCACTTCTGTACTTCAAGTGCATTTGTTTGTTTGTTTGTGTGTGTGTGTGTGTGTGTGTGTGTGTGTGTGTGTGTGTGTGTGTGTGTGTGTGTTTAAAAACTAAAATCTTAATTATGAGCTTTTACTTGTAATGGAGTATTTTTCTAGTGTGGTATTGCTACTTCTGTTTAAGAACATGATTACAAAGTATCTTCTACCACTGGATTTAAGTGAGTGTGGGCTTAATAACAAACAGAGTTCATGTAGCCTACTGAAACCCAAATGTTTTAACACATTACTAGCTAATTACACTGAATGTTAAACTGAACAGTGTCCATAGACCTTTTTCACGGCAGACATGTTGACATGTCATAGTAGGAAAATCACAGGTGTATTCAAAACCATTAATGATGGCTGCATTCCACTTAGGCAAGGCCCTGGTATTGTGCATGCTGACTCACTGAACTAGCTTACTGGGACACTTGATGGAATTGAGCCATCGTTAAGGTTATCAATTTCAGCTGTGCTTTTCCTGCTATGACAAGTCAAAATGTCTGCTGTGAAAAAGGTCCATTAAAGTGTGCAAGAAAAGTAATAGATGTCTCAGTCTATGGTTTCAACCAGGACATTGCTGCCACCTGGTGGTCAAAAATATCATAAGCAAAACGTTGCTTATTTCCTATTGGCTGATGAAACATGACGCAACGTTGACAAAGCAGGAAATGAAACTCAACCAGAACCAACAGCTTTTGTTTTCGATTTCGTGACCAAACTGCAGGTGTGTCCGAGTTTTACCTGCTAGTTTAGCAGGTACGTTTTTTTTCCACTTATCTGAGCTTTATCTGTAATTGTTCTTCCCAGCAACCGACGTACTTCTGCACTGATTATTACTATGTCAGTATGTGTAACCTTAGGCCTACAGTAGTTTACTTTGACTTATGTTGACCTTATTACACCTTCCTTATAAGCTACAGATATGGGTGATCTTCCTGTAAACCCGCTGGTTTTGGTTGGTGTCGGGTCCAGCTTTGCCTTCTCTGGCCTTTTCTATCATCTATACCAAGAAAAGAAAAAAGAGTTGGAAAAGCTGAAGGCAAGTACATCATTGTTTGAGTCCTGTTTAAGTATTATTAACGTATATCTGGTCTTGTAATTTATTTTAAAATAAAAATAAAAAAAATTCTTCTTCATTTTAGGAAATACCCATTTTCAAGCCAGATCAACATTTGGTCAGAGTACTAAGAGCATCTCCCCACAAGCGACTTCAGTATGTTGCTGTAGAAGGTACAAACTACAATGAACATTTGAGTAAATGCAGTTTTGTATGGGATCGATCACAGATACTTGATAGTTTCCTTCATATCTGTTTTTGAAGGTCTGGTCCAGGCGGATGGGGAGCCTCTGGCCAGCCAGTTTGTCCCACGATGTTTTGGTGTGATTCAGAAGATAGCAGTTGAGGAGCACTGGAAATTTTGGAACTACATCACCAAGACATGGTACATTTAGTCTACAAAATAAAACCAAAAGTGTCTTTTTATCAAGCGACTGGCCTCGTAACAACATTTTGATTACTTTTGCAGGAATTCTCAGACAATGAACAGAAAAGAAACCAACAACTCTGTGCCTTTCAGTCTGGTCAGCCCTGGAGCCAACATCACTGACTTGTATGTGAAGATTCAAAACCCTCTGGAGGCCTCTGGGTGCTACCTGGACAGGGTTTATTTCAATGTAAGACGTGCTGAGGAGGGCTTGGGGAACTTGGTGATGCAGGGCCTCAGCGGGCAGAAACCAGTGGCGATGGAGGAGAGCGAGGAGCTGCTGCGTGTGGGGAGCACCCTGACTGGTTTTGGTGAGGTGGTGCTGGAGGGGGGCCAGGTGATGAGGCTGCAGGCCCCGCAGGACGGCCGCAAGTTCATCCTGGTCCCCACTGACTACAGGAGCTTCATGGACAGGCACGAGAGATCAGCCAGCATGTGGAAGATGCTGACTGCTGTTACTGGCATCACAGGGGCTTCGCTTCTAGCCAAGGTTATTTACGGCTTTGTGGGAAAACAGGATGACAGGTCAAAGTAGGCTTGAAGACGTGGATACTGCAGGGTTAACGGCCTTAACAGCTTTTTGGGCGCCCCATTACTGCCTCCGGTGTTTTATTTTAGATTCCATGGCACTATCCTGATGCTAACATAATTTGTCACTTGCCATATTGCAAGGTTATAAAGCTGTGAGGGGCAAAACACAACAATATTGGATGAAAGACGACACACATAGAAAGCACAACATTTTAGAAAGACAATTACAAATTAGAAAATACAAAAACTTACTTTACAAAAAAGAAAAGGTAGCAACAACAATTTTAGTTTGCAATTAGACAAAACCCAAGTTAATTATGTATTTTCTAAACTGTTTTCTCTAATGTTATTGTGTATTGATTTATCCAATGTTCTTACTGAATGGACCACGCAAACAAAAGATGTCAAAAGTCTATATATATATTTTTTTTTTCAAATCCTACACCTCATGATGCGAGCACTGGCAGAGTATTGTAGTGGAGCCTTTAACCTGACAAGCCAGACCCACATCAAGATGTTGGGTCTGGGAACTCGCCATTGGCAGGGCTCAATCCGAGGGGCGGGATAAACGGTTGTCTTTCAAATTCCCTCTGCACTCATAGCCAACCAGAGCAACGCTAGTTGATAGATTAAACCTTTGCCGTATCCAGTCGGCAAAACTCCGAACACATCTTCCTTTTTTTAAGAATGACTTCAGTGCTTAACTCCCAAGTCTTCCAGAGTCGCAGCCAAAGCCGATTCCAAAGACCGCTGTTCGCCAGCAGCAGCAGCAGCAGCCATCTTCTTTGTTTTCAAGTAGCAGGGAATTCACGCGGATCCGTCGCAACTCTGCCGTCCTTATGTTAAGCCCGCCCACCGGCTCTATACACAATGTGATTGGCCTGACCAGAATTTGGTTTTTCCAGCTCGCAAGCCAACGGAGAGTTGCTAGACTGACCCTGGCTGCAAATTACATTTGCTGCCGCTAGGGTGCGTCTAGATTTCTAGGGCCTAGAAATCTAGACACACCCATCTAGATTCTAGGCTATGGAGCCTTGGTACAAGATAAATTCCTGGTAGGTCTACTGGTGTACGGTAACATGTCAAGGTATGACAAGTACAAATTAGCTTGAAACCTGATGTTGCCTCTAAGCTACAGTATCTCTAATTCCTTTAGCAGTCATTGGGCCATAACTATTACAAGCATTGCAATTGATAAAACACCTGAGGAGCAGGCATTCAATGCAGGATTTTGGAAATTCAAAGCTACTTTGTAAAGGGAAAAAAAATAATTTTGTAATGAAATTGTATTTTGTTTTATTTTTAGATCAAATCAGTCAGTTTAAAGAGTCACGTTGTGTAGTCATTTATTTTCACAATCTTTTTGATTGCATGATTTTAACTGTGAACCTGATCAAAGAAATTTGTGATATCTTGTCACTGTCAGTCCAACTTTCCGGTCATCATGTCCAACAGGATGGAATTAAAATCCAATCTCAAGGGGATTTGTACTGAATCGATTTAGCAGAATAATCTTCTACCTCCTAGTTAATTGTTTTTACTGTATTGTTTTATGA
This sequence comes from Sander vitreus, assembly GCF_031162955.1. Taxonomy (NCBI): domain Eukaryota; kingdom Metazoa; phylum Chordata; class Actinopteri; order Perciformes; family Percidae; genus Sander; species Sander vitreus. Next base: position 22,698,640 of record NC_135866.1, read on the forward strand.
CCTGCAGTCACTGTTCAGTATGTAGACAAACAAAACGAACACTGTGCATAATCTTATTTTTTTTAAGTGATGTGGTCATTGTATTTAATAAAACACTTTTTTAAAACCTTAAAGCAACTGTTTAATATTGAGACATTTTGTGTTGTTGACAGAAAAGTGAGACACATTTTCAAGCAGTCCGAGGGTCTTTCTTCTTTATTTGGATATTGACGTTCATAACACACAGCCCTTACATGACGTGGCACTATGTGATGAAATGAATATGAGCGTGAACTGTACAGAAGAGATTTTGATGGATATAAGTGGCAGAAATCTACTGTGGAGGGTAAAACCAACAGCCTGAATCCCTTTATTCACACAACAATTTTCAAGTTTTTCATCTATGTCCTTTTTTAAGTCTTCATTATTTCCCTTCCTCCTCTGAAAACTCCTCAGCCTCCTCCAACCATTGGATGAACTTTTGAAGCTGTTGAAGAAAAAAATATAAAAAGGGAGAGGGTTGTGTGAGAAATCCAGCATTCTGAAACACGACAACAAATCACAATTGCTACCAAAAACGATACAAATACATTAAAGTAATTTGAAAAAAGGTCTTAATTGTAAATTGGGTTGTGATGTAATTTATATGTAAATAATGAGGGCGTCGTGGATTTTGCCAAATACACAGCAGGCCCGCTGCTGATGGACAGGTCAGATGAGTAAACATACTCCTCTTTGCAAAACAAGATTATAGGTCATGCCAATCACAATCAAATACAGTGTTATGTTATTCCCTTTAATATTTAGATTGTATATATTCATTTGTAGAAAAAGGAAATGATCATTTGAAAAACCCACCTATGTGATTGATGTCTTTATTTCTCTTTAATTTATTGAACTGATGTTTTTTTCTTTGTCCCTTGCAAGTCAGGTTTGGTCCTCCATACAAAGTTTATATGAATATCAAGTCATAGTGGTTAAACAGCAGTGTCTAATATTTGTATTCCTTTCTATTCATTTGATTCTGCTAAATTCTATCTTCATCGACACTGTCTTTAATCGTTTTTGAACGCATTTCATTCCCTATGTAAAAAACATCTAAAAGGATGAATTGCCTCGGTGAAATGTGCGACATAAATAAACGTGCCAGGTTATAAGCAATGCACTTTCCTCTGAGCGTTCAAAGAAAGGAACAATAAGCCCAACTGTGTTTATTGAACTCTTTACACTCTACTGGTATTTTTCACCAACTTAATGCTCTCCATACTCTGTACTAGAGCTGGGCGATATGGAGAAAATCAAATATCACGATATTTTTCACCAAATACATAGATTATATATATATATAATACATATTGTACATATTGCCAGGGCTGCGCTTTGTCACCAATCCTGTTTGTAGTATTTATGGACAGGATATCGAGGCGTAGTCGGGGTGGAGAGGGGTTGCAGTTCGGTGGGCTGGGGATCTCATCGCTGCTCTTTGCAGATGATGTGGTCCTGATGGCATCATCGGCCTATGACCTTCAGCACTCACTGGATCGGTTCGAAGCCGAGTGTGAAGCGGCTGGGATGAGGATCAGCACCTCTAAATCTGAGGCCATGGTTCTCAGCAGGAAACCGATGGTAGGGAATGAGTCCTTACTCCAAGTGAAGGAGTTCAAGTACCTTGGGGTCTTGTTCGCGAGTGAGGGGACAATGGAGCGGGAGATTGGTCGGAGAATCGGCACAGCAGGTGCGGTATTACATTAAATTTATCGCACCATTGAGACAAAGAGAGCTGAGCCAGAAGGCAAAGCTCTCAATCTACCGGTCAGTTTTTGTTCCTACCCTCACCTATGGTCATGAAGGCTGGGTCATGACCGAAACAACGAGATCCAGGGTACAAGTGGCCAAAATGGGTTTCCTCAGGAGGGTAGCTGGCGTCTCCCACAGAGATAGGGTGAGAAGCTCAGTTATCCGTGAGGAGCTTGGAGTAGAGCCGCTGCTCCTTCGCGTCGAAAGGAGCCAGTTGAGGTGGTTCGGGCATCTGGTAAGGATGCCCCCTGGACGCCTCCCTAGGGAGGTGTTCCAGGCACGTCCAGCTGGGAGGAGGCCTCGGGGGAGACCCAGGACTAGGTGGAGGGATTATATCTCTAACCTGGCCTGGGAACGCCTCGGGATCCCCCAGTCGGAGCTGGTTAATGTGGCCCGGGAAAGGGAAGTTTGGGGTCCCCTGCTGGAGCTGGTACCCCCGCGACCCGACCCCGGATAAGCGGATGAAGATGGATGGATATATATTGTAGGGTTGACAATTTGTGCTTTCACAAAATATTAACACGATGAGGGTTTTGATAAATAATCACCAATACCGTGGGTATAATGACTAAGTGGGTAAAGGCAAATATTAGAACAGCTAGAACAGTCTGGTACATTCAGAAAATGACATCACTTTACTGTAACGCAGCCTTTAAAACCAGGAAAACACTTACAGTATGTCATATTGCCATATTACGATATCCAAAATCTAAGACGATATCTAGTGTCATATTTCGATGTCGATATATTGCCCAGCCCTACTCTGTACTGTTGTACATCTGTTGACCCAGCTCAGCCTGTACCTACCCCCTGGTTCTTGCGTAGCTGCTTGCTCATGTCGGTGGTGGCCCCCTGGGAGAACCAACGCAGTATCATCTCCTCCTCCAGGATCTCCAGCTGGTACATGCTCATCAGGACCTGGACGAAGAAAAAACAAACACACAGCATCTTCAGCACCTGGTATAGTCCAGGATGAACGCAGAGTAACCTTGCAGGATTACATGGTCCCTGATGTTCGATGACTATGTTTTCTTGTTAACCCGTGTTAAGATTACTGAGTGTACATGGCGATGTCGATTGGCCCTGACCTTGAACATAGCAGCCCAGTGACTCTTCTGCTCCAGGAAGTGTTCCTCAAAGGCAGACAGACAGTCTAGATGGTCCTGTGCTCTCTTCACATAGTTCTTAAACACCGGCGCCCATTTCTTTAATAACTGAGAAGAGAACAAAGACAAAAATAAAATCTTTAATCCCATTGTGTCTACACTTACATGAACGTGTTGTTAAAAAAACAACAACAACAACAACACACACTTACCGGTTCGAGCAGAGTAACGTATTGCGATGGGGTAAGCTGTGGGCCCTGCTGCTGGAAAGGATACTCCAGCACCACTCTGGTTAAGATCTGCATCACCTCCTTCAGAGTGATGTTGTAGGCGTACCTGAAGGGAAAGAGTGTGTCCAAACTGAGTGTGCAAAAAAACAATCACTTTGAAAGGGAGCAATAGAACTGCGGGCAATTTTAAGTTCCTACTCACTTGAGAGAGTTGATCTCAAGTACAAGATTGTCAAAGCTGATGTTTTCCTCCAAACCTCTCTGCAGAGTCCCCAGCACCTCCATCTGGAAGACTACACATGAACAGACCAAAGAACAAGAGTCAGAAAGGAGGATGTCTCAACCCAAAGACACAACAGGGAGGCGTAAGTCCTCATGCATTTAAAAAAATGAAGAAGAGGAGAAGATTTTAAACAGATATATGCAGTTATATGGTCTTGTTGTTGGTATTTTATCTCTTTGGCCAGTAGGGGGCAGACAGGTGAAACTCTCACCTTTGACATCATCCATCTCTGGGGAGGGGATCACTGGGTCATCAGGATCATCGGGCTCACTGTCCTCACTTTCACTCTCAGGGTCAGGGTTCAACACCAAACCTGTTGCACAAGAGACAAAAGCCAGGCTGCTGGAACATGGACTATAGCATTATGGGAAATGGCAGTTTTACTACGATGAACTCAACAAGCCAGCCACGCTGCTATCCTACCCCAGAGGCAGTGCAACAACTCTTCATCCTCTGTGTCATCCAGACTGCTAGTCTTCCAGATGTAGCCTTTTCCCTCTGCTCCAACCTCTGCTGGGTTGAACACTGGAGGACAGATGAACACATGGCTCTTTACCACAAACGTGTAAGCATTTTGTTTACTCATGTACACGTCAGTACGCGCAATACACACCTTTCAGTTTGGTTTTGTCTTTGCTGTGACCAACCTGGGCATCGTCACTCAGGAATTCATCATCATCCTCCTCCTCCTCCTCCTCTGGAAGGTGCATGGACACCACGGTGCCTTCAGGTAGAGAGATGTTTGGTCCAATCACCACCTTCAAAACAGTTCCCAGCAAATTAAGTGAGGAGGTCGAGATAATCTGGGCTTTAACATGAACAGCAGCTCTCCAAACTCACTAATTTGATCTACCAGCTTTTAGCTAATGACAATAAAGAATAAATGATGATAATAATGCATGCATTGCTTACGTTATACGCCAAGACACACTGTTTGTTTAGCTTCACGCCTTCTTTGATCTCAGCCTTGTCGCAGACCACAGACTGGCTGATCACCACGTTGCTGGCAATGTGAACATTATTCCAGATGTAGGCATGGTCTAGGGTTACATTGTCACCTGTTGTGATAAAAATGGTGACTGTTAACACCACTTTTATAACATACTTAGATATATCCTACTTTCAAACACAAACAAATGCTGCTGGTCAGAGAGCTCACCTATGACGCAGTTGTTACCGATGACGCTGTTATAAATGTAACAGTTAGCACCGATGCTAGTGTCACAGCCGATGAGAACGTTCTCCACCATCTGGCTGCCGTGGCCCAAGCTGACTCCAGACCCTCGGTAGACGTTGTGGCGAGAATACGTGCAGCTTCGTCCCTTCTGGTCAATGAAGTTAGCCTCTGGAGTGAGCGGGTAAACCCATCGGCGCACGAGGTCCGACGACACCGAATCGTACATGAGAAGGTTGGACACCCGGACACCGTAACCATCCTTGGTGACATGCATGTGTATCTGGTTGCCCAGAATCTAAACAGAAATACAATAAATGATGCACTGAATCAGTAGCATCACATGATGAAAAATTCTATAAAATGTAACTATGGCTGCGCAATACCTCTTCATTGACCAACATCCCTCTGACAAAGTCATTCCTAGTCTGGTAGTCAAAATTGTCAGTGAAGAGCTCAGCAACCTGAAAAACGAATGATGAGAAAACTTGTGTTACCACAATCACTAACAGGGAGTTCAATAGCTCCTGTCTCTATCTGGAAACTAACCTGTGGGGAGCAGATACTGATGTGACAGTCCAGGAGGTCGTGTCTGATTTCAAACTCATCACTTGCACTGTGAAAAATGTTCTGCAAAACAAACAGGAACGATTGTTAATAATCAATACAAAGCCCAAGTAAGCTAAAGATGTGATAAAAATGTGAAACTCCTACCATGGGGAACTGTAGCCTCTTCAGCCCCTGTGTCTTCTGATAGTGTAAAATCCGCTGGCTCTTGCTGTCCATAGCGACGATGACATCATCTTCCTCACAGCGGGACCTGTGACCTGGCGATGATTCCTTGAAGATCATCGTCATCACTGAGATGTTCTTCTCCATCTTGCGACGATGCCTGTGCATGAACAAAATGGCACATATAGAACCGTATTAGAGCAACACAGTCAAAGGATACCTTATAATGTCATTTTTTTTCGGACTATATTTCTCTTACCTGTGCTCCTGCAATGCCTGACTGATGTCAATATTCGATACCACATCTCCGTAGACCAACACAAAGTCGGAGCGCAAAAGGGACTTTGCATCAACATCCCTGAGCACATCCCCTAGGGAGCGGTACATCTCTGAGGTGATGATGTGGACTGTGTTTGGAGAGGTGGGTCGACACCACTTTGATTTACTGTCAGACACAGGGACAGGTCAACATCTTTCATTGAGACCAATTTGCACAATACACACACAGAATTAGTGAAACTTACAGCAAGTGTTCCTTGATTTTACTGGCCATCCAGCAGCAGAAGACAAATGTTTCCTGCACCCCAGTGGAAGTGAGGAACTCCAGGGTGTAGTCGATCATGGCAACATTACCCAGCGGCAGCAAAGCCTGTCATCATTGAAAATGTGACAGATGTCATGAGTGAAGTAACGTTAACTATACAGCGTCACGGTGGAAACTGAAAACAAGTAACGTTACCGAAGCACTATTACACATAAACAACACAACATTTCAAATAATAGCTTTAAAGTTACGTGTTTAGCTTTGTTAAAATGGTTTCACCAGTGTCAGAGCAGCCCTGTCACTGTTTACAGCATGGACATTGGTTAGCTAGCTACCATTAGCGCTCCACGTTAGCTTAGCTCGCTGCCTACCCTTGGCTGGTCTTTGGTCACCGGGAAAAACCTCCGGTTGAAGCTGTCAGCGACTAAAACAGCCTGCAGCGGCTGCTCCTCTTCTTCCCGCTCATCTGCACATTTTCTACTTGATAGGCCAGAGCCCGAACGACTCTGTTTTCCTCCTCTACCGGCCATGTTTGACTCCCAAGTGCTAACCAACTCTGTCGTCAGACACACGTACGGTGGCTGCAGTGGGACAATCTTTTTTTTTTTTGGTGGTTGTAGTGATCCAAACGGGTGTTACAGGATTACAATTGCATTTGTTTACCTTGTTTGATTCAATTGGAACACAAAACCGGGGAATAACATGATTGTGAAACAATGCTTGATTTATTTTTTGTTGGCCTTAAAAAGTCTAGCCAAACAAATATTCACTACACATTTAAAATTACAGTCAGCTCACACAAGAGTTATAGCTAATGTAAACATATTGAACCCCAATTGAAAAAGCCAAAATATTTTAAAAAAATAAATAAATAAATAAAAAATAAGAATACTGGTGACCTCTTTGCAGAAGTATAAAAATACCTATTAGTTTTACTTAATTCTATCCCAACTAACACAAGAGTTAATATAAAATATCAGTACAGCTATGGCAGTACAAGTAAGTCAAACAGTCCATTCCTCACCTGTCATACTGACTCAGGTACTGACCATATTAATAATATTTGAATAAAAACATGTTTGTGCTTTACTATTAGTTTACCATGTTCATAATGATGAGCTTTACCATCATTGATTGACACAGGTTGAACAAAAGATTCTCAAGATTACATGTATTTTTTTTTCAAAATTACTTTATTGCAGAAAAACTCAGTTACGAACATCTGAACCAACATGTTTAACTTTACCAGAGACAAAAACATCAGGTTCCTGCCGTCCAACAGTTTAGACAAGAACCTTCATACAGTGTTCTGTGAAAGCTCAACAGCTTTTCATTTTGTTCTCTGCCACCTCAGATTGTAAACACTTCCAGAAAAAGAATACTATTGGTGGTGTTTGGTTATCTTCTTGGCATGCTTCAACACTGAGTCATAATGCAGGGTTTTGGATATCCACGAAGCTGGAATTCCCTCAAGTCCAATCTGTGAGAATTCAAATAGCACATTTTTATAAATCATCAGGCATACAATACTGGCATAATATTAAATATAATGGAGTTAAGATTAGCACACAGTCATACCTGAGCCCCAAGACAGGCTCCAATGAAGGACCCTCTGCTACATGTGCAACCTCCACAGCTCATGGTATCTCTGACAGCCTGCTCATAGTGCTTGGCTGTCAGGACTCCATGAAGCGCTGCTTGGAATGCACCTGGCAAACCTGAAATCAGCACCAGATGTGAACGACACGAAGGCATTGCAACTGGTTGTCTCAATATTTGTCTAGTACAGTCAATGACAGCTATGTGAATTACAGGTGGTACTTTGCTTTGTGAGGATACCTCATGTGTTTGGAAACACAGTGGGGATTAGCTCCTGAGGAGTCTTTGACAGAGTCTCCTTCACCTGATGAATGTGCCCTGGTATCAATCAGAGAAGAAGCTAAACTCAGAGTCACTCAAATACAATAACAATTGCCATATGTAAAAAAAAATAAAAAAAATATGTAAAGATACATAAAACATACACTTTTGCATGTTATTGTATCTTTAGATTGAGGAATGTAGTAACAGACCATGGTAAAGTTAAAGTCAAATTATTACCAACATCGTTACTACTCAGTAAGCGGTAAGCCCTTTAATCCCATGACTTAGTCCCATGACTTTGGTGTAGTGAAGTAACAATGGTGCAGGCCTCACATACCAATTACTGCTTTGTCCAGATCCTGGGGCTGCTTTCCGTTCGGGTCACTGAGCTGATCGAGCACAGAGTCCAAGGCTTTTGGATCAGGACCATTCAGGATGAAATGCTCAAGAAACCTGGGAAATAAATCAATGTATAATTCAATATATATTTCAATTTTAGTTTGGCCCCCATCTGCACTTAGGAAATAAACAGAGTGAATTAGTTTAACTATTGTATCTGCACATCTAAAATGTACATGCTCAAGTTTGAGGATTCCTGCTGCGTTTCTTTCCAACTTAGACATTTGGAGTTTTTACTTGAATGCTTAAAGTTACAACCTCCATTAGGAAATGGACATGCAACTTTCCATGTTCACCTTGCATTTCATGAAATAGTTACACAACATTTACATTTAAAGAGTTTATTTTGAGATTTTTTTTTGTGTAGCACTTTCAGTGATGATGGGTCTTCCAAACGTAAATGCTACTCCACTGCAGTTTTTCTATGTGGACGATGAAATTTCCAAATTTATGACATTATCTGGAATTCAACCCTGTCAACAGAGATCTTCATATGTTGATACTATATTTCAAAATTAAATATATTTAATGCATATACTTTTAAAATTATTTTAGGATTGTTTTTGACTTTATCTTGATAGCGGACATCGTAGCGGTTACAGGAAATAAATGGACATATTAAAACTATACCCGTCTGTCACAAGATTTTAAGTATAGAGATGATGAGAACATTTTAATACTATGTTGCCCTCCTTCAACAGTGTTCATTCCACCATCACAGATGAGGTCTTGTGTTTGTCTGTATTTGGTCCGCTGGAATAAAGTAAGCAACCTCTTTTCACGGCATTGAGTGTGTCATTGGTGTATTGTGTCAGTACGGATTACCAGGTAAAATGTCTCTGCACTTGTTGTGTCATACATCATAATGTTTTGTCGTGCATTATTTGTTTACAATTCCAGATTCAGAAAATGAACAGTATTTTCATCAGTAACAGAGAGTGAAAACAGTAAAGTTAAAGCAAACTGATGCCTATGGAAAACATACTGACCTTGCAGCTGCTAGAGTGTCTGCCACACATGCATCATTGTTCTGGGTGACACGGACTGCCTGCTCAACCTTTTCCAGCATGTCAGGCTTTCCTGCATAAAAAGCCACTATAGGAGCCAGTTTGGCTATTCCATCAATCTGACAGTCGCTCTCACAGCCTGTGGAAAATTACACAATAGTTAGAGCGGTTTCTCTTAGTTATGTCTTAGTTATTATAATGCCATTACTGCGGATTTACCAGTCTCCTCTTTGCCTGCATCCACATTCTTCAGAAAGCTCTTTAAACTCGCATGTCTCCATGGTCCCTTGATGGGCATCTGAGGTTTTGGCCCTGGTATACATAACAAACACAACAATCATCAGTATTCCCACCTTACTAAGTGAAAAGAGTTGAATTCATTCTTCTGCAACTACATAAAAGGCTTGTTGACTTCTACTGGATAGTTGTCATACCTCCTCTCTCTCTGTAAGGATCATTGACAGGCGTGTCATACTCTGATCCAGGCCCAAAGAATTTTAGTGTGCGCTGCTTCAGATCGTCAACATTTAGACCTGGCCATATAGGTTACACAACTTAGACAAGGGAAAACTCACACAGTTGTAATATTGCAAAACCAGAATCGGGACCTTTACATTGGTGAAGAAAGGGGTCAATTAGATATAAACCATCATGGCATATATTTAACTATTTTCTACAGTGAGGATCTAATGTTGGCATAATTCAGCCGTGGTGACGATGAGTATGCTACATGTCCAGAACCGATGTGGAGGGTCACAGGTGTAAGTATAGTGTCAACAATGATGGGAATTGCACATTTATTAACAGAACCTACTGTCAACAACCACTTTTTTGAGGCTTTATTTTGTTTCTTAAATTACACAGTATCAACAGATGTAAACATTTGAGGTGACTGTGAGGCAGTCTGTTGGGTCAATAAGATGAAGAAGCAAGTCTACCTCCACATTCAGACAAGGACTCCAGCAGGACAAAGGCCTGGTCTCCGTAGCAGCTCTGCTGGCCCGTCTGCCTCCTGTAGAAAGGGTTGGCCGACTCAGAGCGGAACTCGGGGTTCGGATCCTGAGCCAGAATCCCCTGCAGCTTCTGCCGATCGTACACCCAGTGGAGGGGCTGCGCTGTAGAGGACGATGAGTCAGCAGGTCAATTTCATTCAGAACCAGACATTCCTTGAAATCAAATGGCTGGCTGATAACAGGAAAGGTGCTACGACATGCAAAACAACTGGTATTGTCTTTAAGGGTAAAGACTCACGATAGAAGAAAAAAAAGGTAGAAACTCAGCAGAAAAGTGCCTACTGATGTTAAGATGGTGATACTTTGATGGAAAAAGAAACTTTAAGAGTATTAAAACAGGGGGAAGGACAAGGAAATTCATTTTATTGACTACATAAGATACAATACAACTCTACAGACTTATACCATCAATACCTGCTGCATCTGCAACTGCTGATCCTACAATGGCTCCTATCGCTCTGTTAGCCACAGATGCAGCCATCTGTAAAAACATTCAAAGTAATATTGTAAATTAGGAGAATGGTTATGATTTGTTGATTTCCTATATTATCTGACAGGCTGTGTACAGATATTAGCTCGGTGTGAGGTATATTTCAGCAGTAACTAACGTTACCGCTAGTACCGCATGACTTGAATGCAGCATTGTTTTAATCTCTCTAATATTTTTAACGACAACAATGGTAGCTCCGGCCAGAGGAATGAAACATGCGCTGACAGATTCGTCTGGTTTCCAGGCTAATTACCAGGGACTAAGTAACGTTAGAGGAGATAGCAGTAACGTAGTTCTTAACAATGTAACGTTAGCGTCACTTAACGATAGCTAACGTCAGCTAACCTTTATGTCATCGAGACATAAAGTCTTACCTTAAACTCTGTTTAATGTAACGTTAACGTTACGTAGCCTACCAACTGACACCCAGGTCACACTGCAGTTTGTTTCAACCCTCGGCAACTCCTGCGTTAATAATTTACATTTTACTCATCCGTAAAATGAATACAATCTGTGAGGTGTGTTGTTCCTACATGTTATGGAAAGGTTGTTGCTGCTTTTAGCACCGCCCACAGGGAAGCAAGAATATAACCCCGCCCCCCTCTGTTCGCCCTTTGACCAACATTGACTGAAGTAAAGATTTATGGACATTGTTCAAGCTGACAGACAACTGTGAGAATGAGCTAGATAAATGTCACTTCAATTACAGTTACATTGCGTCATGCCATGCATGTATTCAAGGGCGTAACTTTGGGGGGGGGCAAAATGTAAATTTTGAGCATATCAAACATTCATACACTTAATTTCCTGCATTCTGGTGAATTTTTCTGCAACAATTTGTGCCTTTTCTGCATCAATGTATGGTGCAAATGTCTTTAATTATGTAAAGGAAATTATTATTAGATATTTGGGGCGGTTGCACAGGCCAGTATTTGATTATCCCCCCTGTAAATTACGCCTATGCATGTATTAAAGATAAGCTTAAATACAATATGCTTAAAAACAATAAAGTTGTATTACTATGGTTATTTGCATAGGCTACACGTATGCCTATAAAATACCCCAAACACTGACAAATTGTCAATGAAACAAATAAAATCGTGAGTCTGTGAAATAGGCCTATTTAACCTCTGGACATTTTAAGAAAATTGAATGGAGTCCTGGACATTTTCTTAAAATGTCCAGCATCTAAGATGATAGTAACATCACACGCGGCTCAGAGACCTTACTGGATTTTAGTGAGCTAACAGTTTAGATCATAGACGTAAATAGAAGTTAAGTATATTTTTTATTTTCCTGTTTGTCAAGCAATTCTATTATGTTTACATCCTTGTCTTTTCATAGTCATAGTTAATATTTAATATTTAATAATAAGCTATTGCACTGTTCAATCTCTGCACTGTTCACTTTTGTACTACCACCATTGTACACACTCTACCATAGCACCTTATCATGGTCAATGCATCACATGGTCAGTCCATTCCAGACCTTTGTAATCACTTCACAAATGGTTAACTCTTTAAATTTCTGTGAGTGATTTTTATGTATGTGAGATATATGTGTGTTTGTTGTGTTATGGTTGTCTAAGCTACTGGATGCCTAAATCTATCTATCTATCTATCTATCTATCTATCTATCTATCTATCTATCTATCTATCTATCTATCTATCTATCTATTAGATTAGATTAGATTCAACTTTATTGTCATTGTGCAGAGTACAAGTACAAAGACAAGAAAATGCAGTTTGCGTCTAACCAGACGTGCAAAAAAAAGCAGAAAAGTGCAATGTGATATACAAAGTATAGACAGGTGGTGCATAAGCAGGACAATAAATATATTGCAGTGTTATAAGAGCAGAATAAATATGACTATGTAATATGAACAATGTATAAACAACATGTACAGATATGTGCAATGTAGTAGCAGTGACATTATAATAGTAGTAAGAATAATATAGATATATGCAGTGTATTAGCAGAATATATAATAAGACAAACTGAATAAATACGGATAATTCTGTATGAACCATATAGACAGATATGTACAGTATAGTACAGCTATGTGCAGTGTGATACCATTATAAGATTAGTAAGAATAAGTGTATGTGCAGGATGAATAGTATGAAGAGCAGTAGAATCTGGCTATGTATAGGTGTAATTACAGTCTGTACATTTGTACATAAATAAATAGAACAGTATGGGTGGGAAAGGGTAGTGCAAATTGTCCGTGTGTGTGTGTGTGTGTGTGTGTGTGTGTGTGTGTGTGTGTGGGGGGGGGGTGCTTAGTAGGTTAATTGTCTTATCTATCTATCTAGACTGTTAATATTAATTATTAATATGTATGGTTTAGATTTAAGTAGCGTCCTCTACTGACCAGTAGAGGAAATGACAGCTTCCTCTTCTGGTCAAACCATCACAGTCTCTCCACCTACTGTATATTATAACACGTGTGTAGATTCATGATAGCAAACATATAAATGTTATTTTATAGTAGGACAAACATGATCGCTAAAGAACCATTTTGATTTTTGAGGAACAAATAGGTTACAATATATTGAACAAATTTTATTATTTACACCTGTGACTTATTCAATGTGGCTTGTGAAAATGTCTTCTGCAAAAATATACTGATTTGGAAGTCAACTCGCTTAGTCTTACACGAGTTGATCCTCCAATTCACTGCTTTTTTTATGTCAATGTTTCGTGAACTGAGAAGACAAGAATGAGATCGGACACAAAGACGAATGTCATGGGTTGTCGTGTAGGTATGTGGTTTATAAAAAATAAAATAATAACAAGAATGTAATCCTATTGGAGCATCTGTGCTCTGTCAAAGGGTAACTCCACAGCAAAAGGCAAAATAAACGGTTGCATTGGACTTAATTTCACCTCAGTACGTAATGCCACAGCGGGTGTTTTCAATCGTCATCAAAGTTAAAACACCTGCTGTGACACCACTGATTGGGATGTGATGACACACAGTCAGTGCATATTTCAACAACTCCCTTCAAACTAAATCTTTCCACTTTAATACTGCAGGCTGCATGTCCTGCTACAGAAAAGAAGGGTGTGTCGTGTGCATCTGTGTTTTAGGGGTCTGAAGGAGTATTACGATACCATGCCAGTCATTTTTTTTATAGCTTACCTCCTCCCTTTCAATCTGTAAAGTAATATCACATCACCCCAAGGATACATGCACATTGCACGGAACACACGTGTAGCCTACTGTATGTACAGATGGATCAGGTTCAAAAAGAACCCAAAGAAATTGCCACATGCATCCCCCCCCTTCAAAACTCTATGTTTCACTTTCTTCTTGAGTCAGTGCTAAGTGACACCTATGCACTGAATCCTCAGCAGGTGCACCACCCTCTCCTCTCTCCATGTCCCTGAGTGACCCAGCACCACATTCTAGCGCTGCCCTGGTGCCAGCGGCCGCAAATTAGACACCAGCACCCCCTCCTGATATGCACTTCCCTGTCCTGCATCCATTATTTTTAGCTGGGATACAAGCCTCCATCTACACTTAATATGGGAAAAGAGTTCCTCATATTCGTAGCCACCTCTAAATCCATCATATCACTGTTTCTTTAGTTGGTGCAAAGCGGACAGGCTCAAGAAACAAACACACACACACACACACACACACACACACACACAAACAAACACATCCCATCCTTCTTTGTCTCTTTATTCCTTGCTTTTGCACCAACTCTCTTCACTTCCATCATGTCTTCTCTTGTTCTCAGTGGATAGGGAGAGAAAGAGAGTACGTTGGTCCTCATCTCCTCACTCCACCCACTTTTACAGGTCTGCGCACACACTCAAGCTCACACACACACACACACACACACACACACACACACACACACACACACACACGTACAAAGCTGTCACCCCAGCAACCACAGTGACCCCCACCTCATCTTTCCCAGTTACACCCCACGTAGACATACATTTGCACCTATGTCAAACTTAGCCCAACCCCTTTTTGCACCCTGTGCCCCACTGCCAGTTGCAAGAGTTGGTCTTGCTCTCTTCTGGGTGACGCGGATTGGAAAGGGTTCTCCATACTTTTACCTATTTTGTTTTTTTTTGCTGTCCCTTTTTTACTTGTAAAGAAAACTGTGAATACGTCTACATTATCTTAGAGAGGAGCCATGAAGTGGACCTGGGTGCTTGTGGCAGTCTTGCTGTCCTTTGGGGGGCTATCACTGGGCAAGGAGAGCTTAGACTTCCCAGAGTATGATGGCAAGGACCGTGTCCACGACCTCAACGCCAAGAACTATAAGTCTGTGATGAAGAAGTACGATGTTATGGTGGTGTACTACCATGACCATCCCGGCTCCAGCCGCGTCGCCCAGAAACAGTTTGAGATTGAGGAGCTGGCCCTTGAGGTGGGTTGAGATGGGAACTATGGGTTTAATAAGGAGGACTGCTTGCTGATGAGAAAGCTGGATTCACATTGCAAAGCACACAGAAACATCACACAGTATTTAACTCCAACTTGCTACTTGGTTGGAGGCTCTAGTTTTATTTGCATGCACAGAATATGAATCATGCAGATGTGTGTGACAGTATACTGCTGGTAGAGGGCTTAGGTACATATGAAAAGAGATTATTATTCATTTTAAATGGGTAAGGA
Source organism: Sander vitreus (assembly GCF_031162955.1). Taxonomy (NCBI): domain Eukaryota; kingdom Metazoa; phylum Chordata; class Actinopteri; order Perciformes; family Percidae; genus Sander; species Sander vitreus. The sequence continues at coordinate 22,713,902 of NC_135866.1, forward strand.
AGGAGTATAATTGTTAACAAAGACATATTTTTAATATGTGTTAAATGTGGAATTGAACACGGGGGTAGTTATCATGGGAAAGTGATGCTACAAGATGGAAAATAGCTTTGCTGGATTCAGAAATGCTTATTGGTGAAGTCCCAAAAATGTGTCACAAGCCTCTGCTGTGTATTGTCAATATCGTCCACCCAAAGAGCTGAGCTGTGAGGACTCAAGATATAATTTATTCTGGCAAAGGCTGTGTGTGTGTGTGTGTGTGTGTGTGTGTGTGTGTGTGTGTGTGTGTGTGTGCGTGCGTGCGTGCGTGTGTGTGTGTTCATTCGTGTGTTGTGTGTGTGATGTAGGCTACTTAACACACCTCTATCAGCATGTCTCAGGTCTCCTGTCAGCCTGGATACTCAGCAGTTCCATCACATTTCTCACAGAGAGACATTACATCACCATTGAGCAAGCTTTCAGTATCAGCTCACAAACACATCAAACCACAACTGACCTGGGTCAGTTGTCAGGTTACTTAAAATATCAAATGTCACATATTCATACACTGCATTTTCTAGGAAAAGTTATACTTGCATTTGTTGAAAGTTGCAGTTCTATAAAAAGTAATAGGGGTGATGACTGATTTATCAAATATATACACTGGATCATGAGGCTTTTACAGCATTTGGCATGACCACTACACAGTGTACAGTAAAGGCTGCTTCCTTATAAACCTGATGCTTTTTTATGTTTCAGGAGAGCTGTAAGCATTTTAGAACTCACAGGCACACAAAAAACTCTTGGCAATTACAACCATATTCAAAAACAGATTTGGGCATCATGTGAGTGGGATGACACTAAAGGATAAGTATTCAACACTCAACAGTCCCTACCACAGCTGTGATCGTACCAAGTTACACAAATTAACATGGAAAGAATTAAAAAAAACTAACTAAATTAATCAAACAACAAATTACTGATATATCTTGTCATGTAAGTTCAACACAATTAATGAAATGGGAAGGAAAATAATATTAATAGATAATTATAGAAAGGAAAACATTAATACATGTTGCTCCACTGAGCATATCACATCATCAACACAGCCTTTGGTGTCTCTGTATGGGAGTGTTAGGGCTCGGTCTTAGGACTGGAGGTCAGCACTGGAGGTTCTGGCTCCAATAGTGTCGGCTCAGCTCTGCGCTGTGATTGACACTTGCAGTACTGTACTTGTCAGCGGATCCCAGAGCAATGAGCATCACTGCCACCTCGCCAAAATAGTCCCTGGGCTGGTGTGGCTTCTGGCGCTATATTTATCCCTAGCTGCTTTTGTGGTGGGTCGAGCTCCCTGAAGGCTTGTGTTTCTCCTTATGAATGTATTATGATTTACATTTGATGAGAATCTATTATTAGTAACAGACAGCAGCAAAGCGCTCAACATTTTGGAGGTCAAGGCACTGTTAAGTTAAATGAAATATGAGATGATGGGAGTGATGAAGTCATAATTAGGTGTTTTTTCCCTTTGTTTAACGAAAAAACATATTGTTAAGGTGGTTTAACACTGTTTATTATTACACTATGATATTTTTTGCCATGTTTCCATTTACTATTAAATGCTCACTGTCCATGAAAACAGATAAGTATCCTGTGTTGTGTAGTGTTTTTTTTTCTTCTCAGTGAACAAATACAACGTGGTAGTGTTTAAAAATGAAATTGTATACATCTGCTGTGTATTTTGCGTGTTGTTTAGTTGGAAAACATCAAATCAGATCAGATTGAGGCTATGCAATCCCATCCCAGATACTGAGGCTGTTGGTTTAACTTTACATGTAGTTAGGGAGGTTCAGTTACTCCTGACGAAATTATATCAGCCACATTACTGCAGATGCACCAATGTAAAAACAACTTTGCATATATTAGCCTGTAGGACTCTGATGAAGATGTAACCTTACATCGAAACGTGAGTCACTGTTTTAAAAAAAACAAAACTATAAAGTAAGAAGACGTCTGTGTTGCACCGGCAATTTTTTGTTACTTTATATATTAGCTTGTATGACATGCAGATATGAAGCTATGAAATAATTTTCATATTGTATCTATAAACAACTGCAGAAAATAAGATGACACCATGATAACTAGGGAGAAATCAAATGTATTTATATTACATATTCAAATCAAGATAAACAACCTCCAATGTATCTATGCAAATGCACATATTTATCTCTAATTTACCTCTCACTTTATTTATTGGTTTTATTAAAGTGTTTACACAGGAAATGGAAAACAATTGGCAAATTACCAGTATAAATAACCAGTGCTTAATCTCTTTATCAGAATTTATTTTCATATGTATCCTTCAGTTGCTTGGATAGTGTGAAGCCTTACTCACCTCAATCACTTGGCCTTTAAAAGCTTATTTTAGCCTTCTTAAATGCCAAAAGGGTGGGATCTGCAACAAAATATAATGCAATGCATATAAAAGTCACAGTAAAACCAAAATACTGTACTTTTATACAATGTATGTATAATTTTAAGCATATACTTGCATTATATGTAAAGGTATGCTTTGCATGTATTTTATCTCACCTGCTGCTAACTTACAAACTCACTAACCAAACTGCCTCACTGTGCCCCACCCATCTGCAGCTCCAATCAAATTCAAAGAAATGCCAACAATTATCTGCACAACAACCTGCAGGACACACTGGTTAAACTACTGTATTTATGCCAGTAAAAGCAGCTGCTCAAGATGTCTGACACGTGTGTGTGTGTGTGTGTGTGTGTGTGTGTGTGTGTGTGTGTGTGTGTGTGTGTGTGTGTGTGTGTGCGTGCGCCTTTTACCCTCCCTAACACACTGAGACAACCCTCAAACCAGGCTGTAAACATGGCACTGCCATTGGTGGAACCAACTGTCAGTCATGAGGTTCAAGTTTCATACAGATTTAGAAAGTGCACAAGCAGAGCTATGAAAAGCAGGCTTTTATGGTAATGAAACTAATAAGTGAGACAACTTTATCAAAAAAGGTATACGTGTGCATGATATGGACTGTAAATCTGCTTCACACTTATGCAGGCCATGTTTTATGGACTAAAATGACAAATCATGTCCTCAGTTATATGACAGTGTCTTTGTTTTACAGCTTGTAGCCCAGGTCCTGGATGAGTTTGATGATGAGGATATTGGAGTCGGCCTCATTGATGCAAAGCACGACAAAGTCGTTGCGAAGAAATTAGGTAAACACTCAACAAAATCAACACAGCTGCAGACACTTGTAACTTAGGTCATTATGCAAAATGAGACTAGCCAGTACCAGTATCTCAGCCATTTGTCAGAATCAAACTATTGATCTAATGGCTAAATATTTTGTACTAACCTGTAGTGATAATGTAGCTCTCAGTTGAATGTGGATGTGTGAATTGTCTAATTAGCATATGTGACCTTTGCTCTGGTCGGGGCTTCTTCTCTTTTCCCCCAGACCTTGATGAGTCCGACAGCGTCTACATCTTCACAGACGATGAAGTCATAGAATATGATGGCGAGTTTGCAGCAGACACTATCGTGGAATTCATCTATGATGTTCGTGAGGATATAATCTCCCAGTTAATATCTTGTTTTATTTCACCAAAAAACGTCTCTAAATCCCAGTTTGCTTTCTTTGAAGATGATACAGAATCTGACTCTGGGTTCTTCTTTTCTCTGTCACCTTCAACTCCATTGTCTTCCCCCTTTCTCCTCCATGACCCTCCTTTTTCCTTCATAGGTTCTTGAGGACCCAGTGGAAATTATTGACAATAGTAGGGAACTGAAAGGCTTTGAAAACATCGAAGAGGACATCAAACTGGTGGGCTACTTTAAGAGTCACAAGTCAGAACGTAAGAATCTGTACTGTGATGGCATGATAACCTGTTTCAATTTGTGTTTTACAGTTGCTTTTCAACATAATTGCTCATGATTGCATTTCTTGCAAGTGCAACAGAGACCAGGCTCAGGTTGCTTGATTTAACTTTGAGCTGCAGACTGATTTAATTTTTAAGGTGATTTTCAAGTGAGCACGCTAGGAGCTACATTAATGATGAGAGCAATAAGTCAACATTCTTAGATATTTCATACAGGAGCCGATCTACTGAAACAACTTCATGGATGCCTATAAAATTTCAGATTTTGAGGCTTTTGCCGATGCTGCTGAAGAGTTCCATCCTCACATCAAGTTCTTTGCCACATTCAGTCCCAAGGTGAGTAATAAAGATCATTATCTTAAGTTTGACCTGACACACTTAAAACACCATAATAAGGTAGAATATAAATGAGTGTTGGAAAATATATTTAAAACTAGATGTATATAATTAGGTGCTTACAGTGGGTTTATTAAAGTTTTTTTTTTAATTTATTTGATTAGATATTGTATCTGTAAATAGCGGTTTTCAATAAAAATGTATGGAATTTGACAATACATATCTTTAAAGGCTGTTTTCTCAAAAGGAGTTTTTAGAAATCTCCACTTCAGTACACTTTTCAGAGGGTTTTGTTTATGTCATTTAAAGACGGATTTATATAAGATAAGAAGCCTTTATTGTCATTATATTACAATGAATAAAACAAAATTGTGAGAGAAACTATATTGCACACATCCCTACATAACATAAAAGCAACAACATTCATTCAACAGCCAACATTCATTATATAATAAATACATTGCACAGTTGTCAATGATATAATATTGCACAGATCAGTAAAATGAATTGTAAAAAGCACTAATAAAATGCAATAAAATGTGAAATATGGGGCGGAGAGTCATTATGTGTGTAGATTTAGAGTCTGGATGGCCTTTGGAAAGAAAGTGTTCATTAGTCTGGTGGTTCGTGTTCTGATGCTCAGTTCTAATCCTTTGGTCGTGTGTTACAGGTTGCCAAGGCTCTGGAGCTGAAGCTCAATGAGGTAGACTTCTATGAACCCTTCATTGATGATCCAGTGGTCATCCCAGGAAAACCTTACTCTGAAGAGGAGCTGGTGGAATTCATTGAAGATAATGACAGGCAAGTCCCATTAATGTTATGCTCCAACGATATCATGAGGTAAATGCCCAACCGTCTATAATGAAAAACAAAACCTGTAACATCTTATTCCTCTGTGCTTTTCAAGACCAACCCTGAGGAAGCTGCAGCCACACAACATGTACGAGATCTGGGTAAGAACTTTTGACACCAGAACAAACTAACCCAAATGTCTTCTATGAGGAGGCTTTGATGAGATTACAACTCCAGAACTGTTTTTGAATTTCCTGAATTTGTAGCTTCAACAAATTCACCCCAGTAGGTTCAGTGTGTCTTTATTCTTTCCACAGGATGACGATGTTGAAGGTGAACATATCATTGCTTTTGCAGAGGAGTCTGACCCAGGTAAAGGAACCCCGAATGAATTGTAAACATTACTGACAGAAACACCACAAAATGATTACCAGTCACCAATAGCAAATCTAGAAAGTGTTACGTGTGGCAGCAAAGGGGTTGGAGGAGGTTTTTGCATGGTGGTTACGTAATTTAATTAGACTGTCCCTTGCAACTATACAGCATTTCTGCAGGTGAATGAAGGAGAAGTCATAAAAATGATCTGCAAATAGCAATTACCACCATTTTGCCACCCTGTTGATTCACCTCTATAATAGTTTAGTTATAGTTGCACTGTTGTCTTCTCCACTCCTTAGATGGTTTTGAGTTCCTTGAGATCTTGAAGGAAGTTGCTGAGGATAACACAGACAACCCTGACCTCAGCATTGTCTGGATTGACCCTGACGACTTCCCCCTGGTAAGAATCCAACATGTATATAATGGAAATCAGAGAAACTCCATTAGGTTCTCCTTGACTCACAGTCAACTGAGACTTAATGACTAAGCTTTCTGAAACATATTCTTCACAAATGTCAAAGACATTTATTTGATTGACACTTGCTGATAACAACAGAATTAATCAAAATTATTTGTGTTAATTTTCGCTGCAGCTTCTGCCACACTGGGAGAAGACTTTTGGAATTGACCTGTCCTACCCACAGATTGGTGTTGTTGATGCTGGTGATGTGAGTAATGTTTTTGGTACTTTATTCATAGAGTGCCTGTTATTTGTGTGTTTTGCCGCCCTCTGTTATACATATATATTTAGACGTAGACCATTAGTTTGTGGACTGCCGTTTTGAAGCATGTTTTGAAGGCTGTGGTTTGCTTTTTGTCCATCACCATCTTGGTATTTTGGAGCCAGGAGTGACTATATTTGGACAAGAAGGTGAAGTTGGCGAGGATGATGCGTTGTTTATAGCTTTAATAGTCTCGCATTGCCAGATTGTCTGGCTAGTCCACACAACATTACGCGATGGGTGAAAAACGTACTCTGGTTTATTGGCATTTCTTTAAACCAATCACAATCATCTTGGGTGGCGCTAAGCACCAGACGGAGCAACGGTGCCTCTTCAAAATAGCCTCAGGAAGGACCTTGTTTTGGTGGAACGCGCATGTTCAAAGGTTGTTTTAGTCGTGCAACAGAAAACTCAGATTGGACAGGTAGTCTAGCTAGCCGTCTGGATTTACCCTGCAGAGATCTGAGGAGCAGTTAACCATAGTCCTCATAAATCCACCAGAGTTTATTAAAATGCCAACACAAAGAAAGCGGAAGGTGACGGACATCCGGCCGAAATGAGGGACATCCGGCGGAATTTCTGGCAGCACCTGAACAATCCCGTAAATGAAACGTCGGCGATATAGACTATGGCTTCAATGGCGCTGTGCTAAGTTAAATGCTAAGAGGGAAAATTTCAACCTGCTGATTGTTGTTTTGTAAATGGGGTCCTCTTTGTGCTGGCGCCATTCATCTGCATGTACGGCAGTACACAGAGCGGGTTGAAAATCAACAAACTTTCCCTTAAGTTACCAGCTAAGGCTAGCGCTAGCTTTGGTTGAAAAGGTGCGACCAAACTCTGAACAAGACATACCAAAATGTTCCAATTAACTTTGATGAAGTGAAAACACACAGTGAGAGGGTTAAGGTTTTAAGACAAAAATATGGACAACACCCCAAAACAAGTTCACGTCTATTTCGAAATATAATAGAATGTTGGTTTAAGGCACTTCCGCATTGGCTTCACTTTTCAGACTGGGAAGGGGGGCTAAGCCACGCCCACTCATCCCTGTGTGACCTCTCCACAGTCAGAGCTACAGAGTTCGCAGATGTCTTTTTAGGAGCTGGAAGGGGGGAGGGGGGGCTTGGAGATAAAAGCTGGTACCATATACATCACCTGGCACCAGGTCAGCCAATAGCTAAATTCATTTGCAAATAGGCGGGTTTCAACCAGTAGAGGTCAGTTGCTATGCATATTTACACAATATGTAGAATTCAAATAGTTTGCACAAAAATGTCAAGATTTGATTCTGAATACATAAACAACTCTACAAAATAAACACTGGTTTTTTATCAAAAACAAAAAGGGGGGTTTAGGGGTTTAGTTACTCTGTAAGGCTTTCACCTCCTCAGAGATTTTCTCAGTTGTTTTATTTGTTCTTCTTCACTCTGCAGGCTGACAGCGTGTGGTTGGACATGGATGAAGGTGACGACTTGCCATCTGTAGATGAGCTGGAGGACTGGATTGAGGATGCTCTGTCAGGTAAAATCGATCCTGATGACGATGATGACGATGACGACGATGACGATGATGACGATGATGACGACGACGACGACGACGATGACGACGACGACGATGATGATGACGACGACGATGACGATGATGATGATGATGATGATGATGACGACGACGACGATGACGACGATGATGATGACGACGACGACGACGACGATGACGATGACGATGATGATGACGACGACGATGATGACGATGATGATGATGATGATGATGATGACGACGACGACGACGATGATGACGATGATGATGATGACGATGACGACGATGATGATGACGATGACGACGACGATGACGACGATGATTATTAAATCATTAAGTCATAATTGACTCTTCAAGTCTGACCAATGCAGTTTCAAGAGTCAACATCATTCACTCTGTCAAATCATCATCTTCTTTTGTAACTAGTTCTCATGTTGAACTCATTAGTCCATTTTGATATCTCATGTTGAACTCGTCAGTCCATTTTGATATCTTATCTTTTCATCATCCTCTCTCTGCATCTACCAGAATATTCCACTACACGTTTATCCCTTTCCCCTACATATTCACTAATCCTCTCTGTAACAAAGTACTTTCTAAAATAAGATCCCACAGTACACATGTGACTGTCTGGTACAATAAAAAAAGAAATTCTTTCAAAACCTTGCCATCTACTACTATTGATTTTTATATTATTAAAGTTTGTATTTTCCAAAGTACTGGAGGAGTTGCAATGTTGTATGTACTATGTCTAAGTCCATCTGTGGAGTCTCTTCCAGTCTGAATGTGTTTTGTCTGTTCACTTACTTTCTCGTTTGCCCAAGCATCGAAACAACTGAAGTCAGACCCAAGGGTGCTAGAAGGTTTTCTGATGGGTCTTATGCTGTACACTGAAAGTGCTGTACATCATATGGATGTTTTCTACGATGATGAAATATGACAACAGCCATATTCTATTTTTGTAACAAGAGGAATTTAACTGTAAAGTCTTAAATAAAAGACCGCTTGGACAGAAAAAACATTGCTGTACAGTTTTTTTAAAAGTGCGCGTGTGTGTGTAAAATCTAAATTTCAATCATTTAGGCCATATATCCGTTGCCTTGGGCTTTCTTTGTGTTGGCATTTTAAACTCTGGTGGATTTATGAGGACTATGGTTAACTGCTCCTCAGATCTCTGCAGGGTAAATCCAGACAGCTAGCTAGACTATCTATCCAATCTGAGTTTTCTGTTGCACGACTAAAACAACCTTTGAACATGCGCGTTCCGCCAAAACAAGGTCCTTCCTGAGGCTATTTTGAAGAGGCACCGTTGCTCCGTCCAGTGCTTAGCACCGCCCAAGACGATTGTGATTGGTTTAAAGAAATGCCAATAAACCAGAGCACATTTTTTCTCCCATCCCGGAATGATGCGTGGACTCGCCAGACCCTCCTCCACAGCGCTGTGGAGGGAGGTCTGGCAATGCGAGACTATGTTCAGGCTAACAGCTAACTGCAGCTTCCTGTAGTGTGTTAGCCATGCTGCCGAGTACTGGGTGAGTGTTGATGATTACAGGGTTAGGATTAGGAACCCAAAGTAACGCAATGTTGCTTTAACAATGTGTAAAATATAAAAACGTGTGGCTTTAGCACCACCTTGTGGTAGAATCAAAGAAGAGACGCTGTGGCAGACCACAGTGCATGACGATATTCCGCCAATTTTCATTGGACTGCGTGGTTAACTGATTAATTTCTCTGCATTAAAAGCGCAGAGTAGTTTGAAAAACACTATTCTCAAATAATTAATTAATTAACATTCTATACATAGCAGCATTAAAATAAGGCCTTATGATCGCAATTTGAATCAAAAATGAAGTGTGGTGTGTTTTCTGTAAAGAATTCTGGGTGCTAAAGCGATAACTGACTTGACATAGGTAGCCTAAATGTTGTAAGTTTGTGCTGCAAGATTTCAGGTTGAGTGGACTCTGGGTGAATTTCAGTGGGCCGAGCAACTACAAATGGATCAATGTGAGGTCAGTGCAGAGGTACCCGCTTCCAGTCTGGATTCGGGAGGCAGACACCGTCACCACATTTAAGAGTGAACTTAAAACTCTCCTCTTTGATAAAGCTTATAGTTAGGGAGTGAGGAGTTGCAGCGTCCGCCTAGCCCGGCCCACTTGCATCTCTTCATAGTCGTCAAATTCACCTACCAACCCTTATAGAACTGGCTCAGGTTTGCCTTGCACCAGCTCTTAATTATGCTGTTATAGTTTTAGACTGCCGGAGGACTTCAGTTTGACACACTGAGCTTTTCTTTCCTCTCTCTTTCCATCTGTGCGCATCCATGTCCCAGAAATGCTTGCTACTAACTTAGCTCTGGGGAACTTATTCCCCGGAGTCCTTATGTTTTTTTTTTTGCCCAGAAGTTTTCTTTGGATTACGGTGGCATCTAAATCATGGTTGCAGCTGTCGCCGTGGCCCTGCTCCGAGCCCTGCTATGCCCTGCTACTCTCTACAGAGCCCTGCTACGTACTGCTATGCCCTGCAGTGACCTGCTACGTCCTGCTACGCCCCGCTACGTCCTGCTACGCCCTGCTATGCCCTGCAGTGCCCTGCTATGTCCTGGTATGTCCTGCAGTGCTCTGCTACGCCCTGCTGTGCCCTGCTATGTCCTGGTATGTCCTGCTATGCCCTGCAGTGCCCTGCTACGCCCTGCAGTGCCCTGCTACGTCCTGCTATGTCCTGCAGTGCCCTGCTACGTCCTGCTATGCCCTGCAGTGCTCTGCTACGCCCTGCAGTGTCCTGCTATGCCCTGCAGTGCCCTGCTACGCCCTGCTACGCCCTGCAGTGCTACACACAGCAATACACTGTAAGAGCAAATTGTGTTTAACCATGCGGGATTTAGCGCCAGCAAAGACGATTGGGATTGGTTTGAAGAAATGCAAACAACCCAGAGCGTTTTTTTTTTCTCTTATCCCAGAATGCATCTGTGGTGTAGCCAGACCTTATTTCTCAGCACTGTGCAGATCATTGACATATGGTGCAGATAGGTCTGGCAATGCCAGACTATATCTACGTCCACACTGCAACAGAAAATGTTCCACTGTGACTTCGACTATATAGTCTGTATATTTTGTATACACATTGTAGGCTAACTTATTGTTTTGCTATTAAAACTTAAATTTCCTCCAAAATGGGCAAACAAATTATTGTTCTGCCATATTTTTATACATCATAAAAAATACAAATACACAGAAATGGAGAATGGAAAATTAGAGGCCATGTGTCGGCCATGGATATATTAAATTAAGAGAACGCTGTCTTCTATATTTTTGCTCCGCCATTGCATGGCCTTTACACTCATCTCGTGATGTAGGATGTATACTGTCTATGGTAACTGGCCGTCCCCCTCAGTGTTTGGCGCGCCTGCGCCGGAAAGAGACACGCCTCTTCTTTCTGCAAGCCATGTGGCTGTCGTTGGTAAATAAAGACCTCTGCTAATTTTTAACTTCCATTTTACTCTGAACTTTGTATACAAACGCGGACTTTTGCACTGTCGGAGCAGCCAAAATGTCTGCGGGCGTCGTGAACCTCGAGGCGCAGGTGGAGTCGGTGCTCGGAGCGCTGGTCAAAGCTGCTACGGCGGAGTTAACCAAACTGTTCGAGAGCAGATACCGAGCCTCGGCGCTGGATGTGGATGTGGGCCGCACTGAGGACAAAAAAACAAATGAGACACTGGATAGTTTAACGACTGAGGACACCACGCGTAGCATCGGAGTGCAAGTGGACGAGGACATGTATCTGCCGTTTGAGCGTTCTGGTGCGTGTCTTTGGAGCTTTAAATGCTATGACTTCCTGTTTACGTCCACGAGTAGGATGTAGAGTGCACACTAGTTGCTTTAAATGCATGACAAATTCAGAAAGATGATCATTGTGTATGCACTCAGCACACATTCAGCTTGATGCTTATGTACATTTAGTTCTTGCACACACTTTGTTCATTTGAATTTGCACTGAACTCCTGCATGGTGTTCCCAAATATACTGTTAAGGAATGTATGTGTGCCTCTGTCTTAACCCCTCCCCCCCTCTTCTCCACAGGACTCTCAGATGGTGATTGTTTGAGGGAGATCAGGGAGGAGGTGGAGGGGTGTCTCAATCCATCTGAAATCCCATCGTCTGAACATAATGGCCAAGTTGATCCGGAGTGGTCGCCTCTGAAGGAACAGGTTAGTGAGGATATAGGAGTGTGACAGACTGAGTGAAACTGTGAGCAACTTTGTAGTTTCGGCAGCTTTGTGACTTGTACATTAGCACGTCATCACATCATGGCCTGTTTTTATACAGTACCTTTTAATAGGATGTGTTGTCCCAGTATGGAAGTCCATAGGGGACTTTATTAAAATGATATGTAAACTTGAAAATATAACTCTGCAATAGCATTATAGTTTTCAGTAAAAATGAAAAATGCAATAATCCATTTTTATTTGCAATAAGCAATGCAGTATGTGAAAATGAAATGCTAATTTGCATTTCAATATTCACATACTGCATCGCTTATTGCATTTGAAAATTGTCTACTGGACAGTAGGTTGTCTTTGAAAATAAAATGTCAAATGCTGTTTTCATCTTTCAAATAGTTAGAAAATTGCATTTTTATTGTGACTCAAATAATGCTTGCATGGTCATAGAACGGCCATACAAGTATGTAAAAATTGGAATTATATTATTAAATATATTAAATATGTCCCCCTATGGGCTTTCATACCCATATTTGTTGTTCCCATAACATCCAGTGCAGAATGCAAATGTGTTATGTTCTTTCTTTAAACAGGTTGTGGCAAAGACTGTAGATATGGTGGAGTTGAGCGGGATTGAAGCAGAGTCTCCAACTCGGACAAAAGTTATTTTGCATGGTAAGGAAAAGCTCTGTGACAGGGAGTTGAAATCCAAGGCTAAAAAACACTGACAAACAGAGACAAATTATGCAAATGTTTTTAATCTATGAGGATTTGAATTATTGTGTACTAACAAGTAGGACTGCAACTATAGGCCATTAGTTTAGATTCCATCAGCACATTTTACAAGTGGGAGTTGCAGATAAAAGAAAGTGCTCTGAGATATTAACAGGACAGTGTTTGTTAGGCCATTTCGTTAACTTCTAGAAGTTGGAAGTTTTTCGGCCCATAACCCATTTTTTTTTAAGAAGCAACATTGGAGAGATAAAACAAATGTTGTGTCTAATATTGATATGCTTGTTAGGTTGGTTGATACAAATCATCTGTCTTATCATTGGTCAAGCTTTTTCCTCCTGCATTGTGCTGTTAAAGAAAAACAGACACACATAAACGTGACCTATCCCTGTCAAGTGTCGTAATGCATGCTGGGATAGGCTCCACTCCACAGTGAACCTGAAGCACATGGGAGAAGTTGGTCTTCAGGGCTCTTAGACCAAAAGCATTTTCTGCCAGAATGCTTCTTAGGTTTAGGCCACAAAACTACTTAAAGTTTAGGAGAAGATAGTGGTTTCGGTTCAAATAAACCCTTTCAGGCAGAAAGCCCTAAAAGCTAACTAACCTTGAACAGGATAAGCACTTTAGAAAAATGGATGGATTAACTAATTAGATTACACATAGAGAAGCATTAAAACAAATACTCGGGATTCTAGTCATTGCACAGACACAAGTGTCACAAATTGTCCCACTTAAAGGCTTACTAACACCAAGTGGTAGCGTCGGGAAACCTGGACAAACTTGTGTCTCCCCCCCGCAAACCCTGATGTTTATTGAAAGCAAATTCTACAACAATTCTACGAGATTTTTTTAAAATATCAAACGCAGCACTTATTAAGTGATACCGTAGATAAAACGCGAGGCTGCATATCATATCAGTGCATCTACCAAACCTTTCTACATTTCACTAATAAGTATCCACATCTCCACCACAGAGTTACCAAGGTGAGGTGAAGTCACGCTGCCCGAGCTTACGGTAAAGTGTGCAGTTCCATTAAAAGTATGTACATGCTGAAATTTGCCACGCCTAATAATCAAACATCTTAAGCAAATACGGCTGATCTTGTCTTATGATAACTTTACTTTAGATTTAAGATGCCCTGAAGCTAAAGAGAGAAGACAAATGTTGTGGCAGTGATACCTTGGTGCACTACTTGGACTTTTCACCGCTGCAGAACTTATTTAAAACTTTTGCCCTGTTTGTCACTGATCCCGTCCCTTTCAGTCAAGCAGCCCATTTACTGTTAATCTGATGGCAATTTAACATGTTTGTGTCGTGTCCGAATAAGCACCATGGCCGCTTTACGTTAGGGTGACCAGACGTCCCCGGTTTCCGGGGACAGTCCCCGGTTTTGGTGAGCTGTCCCCGGTTTTCACTGTGAGTGACAGACCCGAAATTGGAATGAAAGAAAGAAAACATTGACCAAACATATAGTCGTGCTGACTCGCGCACCCTACACGTGCAAACTCAAGCCAGAGCAAGCGCTGCTCAGAGCTCAGACCTGTTCTAGAATGTCCATATTTTACGATGCTAAAATGACGTTTATGTACATGGAGTCTGGTGGGTTTAGCGAACGCAATTTTGCGGACTTTTTATCTTTTATATTTCACAAACTCTTCACTCAACACATGCATCGGTACAACAAGCGGTCCCTGAGTAATCCGGTTTTGAAATCACAACAAAATTTCTACATGGTCTCCAGCTTTGGGACAACATTATAATGTATTCTCATGTAAACTATTTATGTCAGCACAGACATTTTTGTAAATTGCTTAGCCAGTGTATCCCACCATAATGGTTATTATATTGCCAGATTCCAGACAATCCCACTTACAAATATGAATATATATTTATACTGGTATGCTTCCTAGTGACATTAATGCAAAAATATGAAGAAAAAACTATTCCACCTGTGTGTGTGCATGGTTACAATTCTGAAGTGCAAAATAGTTCAGGCTACAGCACAAATACAGTATTTCCATCCATAGATAAGAATAATCAAGTCTTACCTCTGAATTTCTTTTCAAAGTGCACCAGATTGATGCATTTAAACGTTAAAATAGACTAAATGTTCTTACAGGGGAGCATGCCCATGGACCCCACCCCACCCCCCCACCCCCTAGGGGGGCTTGTGCCCCAGTGCAGCTCTAGGTCTTGTGATGCCCCTGGGCCAGTTCCCCGTTTTAAGTTTTACAAAGATAAAAACATTACCTTTTTTGGACTTATTTACGCTTCTGAGCCGAAAATATCCCCGGATTTTGTCTCAGAAATCTGGTCACCTTACTTTACGTAATCTGATGGCAAACTGAATGCCATCAGATTAACCTAAAGGCTGCACAGGGTAAAAGACGCAAAGAAAGAGAGATACGCATCTTGTACCGCCTTCAGTTCTAAGATCACGGCAGTACATTTCATGTCTCCTCCCAAAATAAGTTTTAAAAGCCTGTTGGAGAACAAAAAACACTTTTCTTCCTTATTGTAACACTTTTAACTCACTGCTGTTCTCTCTCACACACCAGGTGCCAAATAATGTGCAAGCATTGTCTCTTCCCATAAATGTACACGTCTGAATGACAAAAAGTAATCACTTTAACAGATAGATAAAGCCAACAATGATACATATTCCATGTATGAAAAGGGACTTTTTATTCAGTCAGATAGCAGATAAACAAGAAGCTTTCTAAACATGGTGGAGGGATGTTGAAGCTGAATGAGAAGAGGATGGTGGGAATGTACAATATAACTAAAAATGCATCTTAATCTTTTTCAGTCTCCGCAGAGACATTAAGACATGGACCTAAGCAAAGCTCACCAGCTAAACCGAAGCTTATCGTGATCCAACCAGATACGTGTGATATCGTTTCCGGAGAGAAGGTTAAGTTTGTCTGCCCGTTGATCCTCAAGCCAGAGTCTCCAGCTCCCAAAACTGACAGTTCAGAGAAGCCTGTTCAAACCGAGCCTCAGCAGGTCTGTGTCAGCACCGCCAAGGGCACCGCCTACAGCCCGTCCCCGTCTGATGGAGCTGTGACTCCTGCTCAGGTTGGGGTTTGGGAACGGATCCGCACGCCAAAGGAGACGACAAATAACCTCCACATGAAACTGAAACTGACTTCTCCAGAGCAAAAGCTGATGAGTCCATGTGTGGTACAACTGGTGGACGTGCTCACGGTGCCTGAGTCAGCGATGAAGCTTCAGGATGCTGTTGTCAAAGGTCATGATGCTAACTGCAAAACTGGTTGGCCTCTGCCCAAAGACCTCCGCCGCCACCAAGGTCTTCACACTGGCCACCGCCTCTGCTGCTTCACCCCCTGTGAAAACGGTGTTTGGCGGCTTCAGAAAGTGGTCACCCACTCCCGTGATGGATACCCTTGCAGCATCTGTGGGAAGACATTCAAGCGGAGGAAGATTCTCCGGCGGCACGAGCGCTTTCACACTGGAGAAAAACCATACCCGTGCACTATGTGCTCTAAGTCGTTTGCACTGAGGAAGAGCCTCCGACGCCACTTGAGGTTTCACACGGGGCAGAGGCCGCACACCTGCACGCAGTGCGGCAAAAGCTTCCGTCTGCGAGACAATCTGAAAGCACACCTGAGGTTTCACTCTGGGGAGAAGCCTTACAACTGTGCCACTTGTGGCAAGATGTTCAGGATCCTAAAAAATCTGGAGAAACACAAAATGAGCCCGTGTGGATTCTTTGTTCCTTCATTCAGGACAATTGCTGGCTTGTAGCAGTGTAAAAACAGCTGTCAGTGGCTGGTTGTGGGGGTTTCATCACTTTCTACCTCAGACTTAAAACACTATCGTTTTTTTTGTAGAATATGGTCATGTAATGTTCAGATAAGAAAGTTAAAAGGCTATGAGAGTTTATAAGAGTTGTACAACTACTTGACACTTTTTTGTATAATACCTTTTGAAAAACAGGATCAGTCTGCACAATTAACAAAGTATACTACATATGTGCTGAAAAACATCACTGCTCCTTGGAGATTGCTGTGTCTTGTAAATGGTTTGGAACCATGGATGTATAACAACCAGATCTCAAAAATGGCGCCTATTCAGTTCATTGGAGTCGCTCGCCTGGCTTATATACTGAAAACATTTCTAAGCTTCCGGATTGACTTAAGAGATATGCGGCCCACTGAATGTGTGCAGTAGAGTTTTTCAGATATCAAAAGTCCAAGGACTAACAATTCAGAATAGAAATAGTCATAATCAACCTGCAGTTTGCAGTTCGTTGTGTCCTGTCATCAGTTTTACAGGAGTTTCTTTTTTTTTGGGTTGCAGTGGGATTTTTTGTTGCAATTCCGCAGGTAGGCCACTGGACAAAATTGGCTGCAGGGCTGAGCGCAATTCCTGGGGCCCTGGTTGGAACGCATCAGTAAAATTGTATGCCTTTGTGGGTACAGATAGAAGATATCTGGTTGTTTTGGATGGGCAAAATACAGATCCTCACCGGCCAGCCTTCCACTGATGTTTCTTTTGTATGTTTATACTCTTTTTATGTTATGACTTTTTTTACTTTACACTATGTCTCTTATCAAAGAGTGTTTGGTTTTGTATTCATGTTATGATAACTGAATGTATTTAGACTTCTTTCCTGACCTAGATGTCAAAGACTATCCTTGCTGATTTTATAAGACATTCTGTTTTAATGTTATGTTAACGTGTACATATGGCCAAACAAATGTCATTGGATGTTCTCTTTTTTTGAAACCGTTTAAAAAAAGTTTTTATATTATCCAATATACATGTCTGCGTTAATTTTTTTTTTTTTACTTCTGATGCTATATAAAATGTTCTTGTGTATTAATAAAAAATGTTTTGTGGCAGATAATTGAGTTATTTTGTTGTGTAAATCCAACAACACTCAACACACTACATTCAGTCTGGAGGAAGGGCAGGACTTTTAAATAAAGCACCCGTTATAAGAGGTTTATACTTTGTAACTAATGGCTTAATTGATAGTTAATAGATAAATTACTAATGCTTAATAGATCGGTTATGAAGCACTTTCAATCTAATGGTATAGCCACTACATCCTAGCTACTTTATTTTCAGAATAAGACTATTAAGTAGTGGTGGGAGAAGTATTCAGATCTGTGAAGAAAAAGTAGCGATACCACAGTGTATAACTACTCTGGCCCTGCATTTAACATCTTTCAAAATGTACTTAAAGTACCAAAAAGTAAAGTACTAATTATGTAGAATGGCCCATGTTGCAGCTGGTAAAAGTATGTCGGGCTATATGACTATTTCTGCCAGGTAGCTTATTCTATAATAATATAACATAATTTGTTTTTGTTTTATTTATACTTTTTATTGAGAATAATCCAAATATACATAGTAACCTATGCTGTAAATTAATGTAGTGGAGTGAAAAGTACAATGCTGGCTTACAAAATGTAGAAGAGCAGAAGTAGCATAACATGGGAATACAAGTACATCAAAACGGTACTTAAGTACAGTATTTAAGTAAGTGTACTTAATAAGATTTTGGATTTTTATTCCATTTGGGATGAATATATTTTTCCGATCATGCTTTGGGAAGTGTAATGTTGCCATGGAGCTAGCCTGATACATTCGCGGGAGTTAGTCAGTTAGCCCTGGTTACAGGAAAAGATGACTGAATACGTTGATTGATGATTGATACAGGTCAGAACATATAATATATAATACATTCATGGCTTTACCAGTGCCGCGGTTTTTAACTTAATATGTACATTTTTGTTAATTTAGCTACGCCATGAAAAGTCTGGTTAGTTTTGTTTTTGTAACTGTAATGTTAACCAAAACTAGACTGTAAATAGTTGTGGATTAGCTAACGTTAACTAGCTAGCTACTTCATGCTCAGCTAAATTGGAATTTAGTTTAATATCGCTGGACATAGGACGAATGGAAAAAATAGTGACAGTTCACCAGAAGTCTATGGGTTGTATTGCATTAGCTACATTATCACAGTTTAAGATTATTGTATAGCTCTTACACAGCCATATGGTACAGCCACACAGGTGTTTTCAGTTAATTTGGCTGATTGGACTGAGTTGGGAGCCCACAGGTGTAACCAACATTAATGGTAGCTCTGTACATTTGGGCCACGATGACAGTCGGCATGCAAAAACAGCAGGACTGGACTAACACTTGTATTGATCAGAGCCAATATACTCGTGTTAATGATTAGTCAAGATGTCATTTGGAGGAAAATAACAATACAGATGTCGATGACACGTTCTCAAACTAGCTACAACCGAAGTCTGCCTCAGAAGTCTAATCAACCCACAAACACGTGTTTATTTTCTACACACTCTATATGAATAAAAAAGTATCAGTTTCTAAAAATGGTTGTCTTGTTTTTGTAATATCTAATGACGTTTTGGTTTGTGTCCTGTATTCAACTTCAAAATATCTCGTCTCGAGTCTCCTCCTGTTAGGCCCCGCCCCACCAGGAAGTACAAATATAAACTCAGCAGTGCTTTCACTTTGAGCATTGTGTGTACGGAGGATAAGACAAGCAATACTAAGGGCATCAGCTTTAGCTTTAAAGGTAGGAATAATTGTACTGATTAGTAGTACTCCCGTGATCTTGTGCTACGGCTGGTGGGATAATTCATAACAAATGAAACAAGTGTTTACAAAGGCAGCAGCTGAGTGCTGGACGAACTCTGCAGTTAACTCCTTCCTGTATGCTTTTTTCATGCTCACTGGCACTCTTTGAAGAAGAGTGATCAAGAATGGAAGATACAGAGAAAACAAAGCTTGAGGAGTTGCTGATGTGCCCAGTGTGCCAGGACATCTTTAAGGATCCTCGGCAGCTGCCCTGTGGACACAGCATGTGTATGGGCTGTCTGGAAAACATGATGGATCACTCCTCAGACATTCCCTTCCGTTGCCCAGACTGTAGAGCACACTTTGGACCGATCATTGGGGTGCAGAAGAGCTACGCACTGGCCAACGTCGTGGAGGACTTCAGGGTGAACAGGAGGAGAAGGGTATCTGCTATAATCACTTTTTCCACCTACAATCTTTTTAATAGTGACACTTAGAAGATGTAGAGAATAAACTAGAATAGTTGTGGACTGGTAAAACTAATCCTCAAAAGTGGACAAAAATGTCTAACACACCTTTTCCCACATGTCATTATCTGATTTTTGTAAACAGGAAGAGCAGACAAAAAGTGTGTATTGTGACTGCTGCCTGGAGAACAAAACTCTGGCCATGAAAACATGTCTAAAGTGTGAGGTGTCGCTGTGCAAAGAGCACGTCAAGGACCACCTGGAGCTGCCGGTGTACACGGGACACCCCTTGGTCGGGCCTCTGGGTGACCTCCCGGAGAGGAAATGCCCACAGCACGAGGACGAGGTGCTGAGATACTACTGCAACACGTCCAGGCGCTACATCTGCAATGTGTGCGCCCTGGAGAGCAAGCAGCACAACCTGGCCACTGAGGCCTCCTCCGTCCTGCGGAGACAGCTGACTGTAAGTTTTGAATACCACTCTTTTACACTATATTACACTGGAAAAATCTTGGCATCCTTATGTATGGATTATGGAAGGAAGTTTGTGATAGCAACAGTTTCTTGTAAACAGAGTGGGATTAACCACATTGACATAGGAGATTCCTGTTGCTGCATGTCATGTAGAAAAAATTTAAAAAATGTTCTGGTCCCTGAGAATCTGAAACCTACCCGCTCCACCTAACTTCACCCCATGGATCATTCGGTCATTACAAATTCATGCTGTGCCCAATCACAATGTTCGTTTACAATAACTTATGGGTAGAAAACTCCTGCTTCCCGTACATACAATTTAACGGCGCAAACAATACTCTCATCTCATTCATCTAAAATGCATGTTTTGATGCTTTCACACTTACTCACTAACATTAGGTCGGAGACCTAATTTACCTGTTGGGCCACAAACTAAAGACACGGACACCACCCAAACTAGCAGTTAGTCCGACCGGCGGTGAGATGTTACTGTTCGTAATACTAGATTTGGTTTATCAAAGAAACTAGCAAAGCAACACAGTACAGAAAATAAGCACAGCAGAAACTAAAGTTTGCCGATTTCACATATCTCTGCAATTCAAATCAACTGCCTGAACTGTGTTTTAAATTCTAGTGGGGATCCCAGAGTTTCCAAATTTAAAAATAGATTCCAGATATATTATACTGTCAGATAGTGTAGAATAAGATGTTTTTTTCCACCTATAAATAAAAGGACAACTGGATGTTAAGGGGTTTAAGTAGAGCTGTGTGTGTATTCAACAGGAGTACATGGACCAACGCTTCAACATGCTCAAAGAGCAATCCAGTGAGTCTGTAAAAAAACTGCAAGAAGACATTCAACGTGAAGTAAGCTCTGTTTACTAAATTCTCAATATCTGTGACTTTTACAGTTTGTTTTCAACACTTGAGATCTAAAATGTATTTTCCTCCTGACAGAAACAGAAAGTGAACCCCGCCGACTCATCCCTCAACAGTGTCACAGTGGTGCTGCTCTGTTTGTGGTTCATTGTTCTGTATTACGGTAGGAGAATGCCAAGCTCTAGTGTTGTGTTTGTCTTTGTATGTGTGAACGTTCACTCACTGATGTCTATCTTTGTTTCCCACCAGCTTACAACTACTCTGTGGAAAACCAGATGCTAACGGAAGCGCTGGACAAGCAGCAGAACCGTGTGCATCACATTTATTCCATCATCGCAGGTAAGAAGGAAGGTAGTTAGGAGGAGCAATACCACTTTCCTATTTGTCTGTTAAATATGAAGCTGCCGCCTGCAGATGGTTTGGTTAGCTAAGCATGAGCACTGAAAGCAGGGGCAAACAGCTATCCTGGTTCTGTCCAAAGGTAATTGTTTGTTTAATCCGTATAAAAACCAAAAGTGTAAAAATAACAAGTTGTGGTTTTACTGGAGGTTATGAGTTGGACTATTCCTTGGTTAGGCACAGTCTTTGCTGGTTGCCAAGCTAGCTGTTTCTCTGTGCTTTCAGTCTTTGTTATACTAAGCTAACTGGCTTTAGCTTCTTATTTACAGTATCGCACACTACGTGAGAGTGGCATCGTCCTTCATATTGTACTCATGGCGAGACAGCGAATAAGCGTATATTTCCCAAAATGTCAAACTATTCCTTTAAAAGCCTGATGATAGTATATACAGTAAAGTAGACATTCTCCATCGCCATCTTGGTGCTGAGCCAACATGTGTAAATCAAAGATATACAAATAAATCTGTGACCCTTTCTCAAGGGCACAAGTTAAAGGGATACTTCACCGATTTAGCATTAAGCTTTGTATCAGTAGAAACCCGGTAGTATTTTTGAATGACCGTGCTTCCCTCCCTCATGTCCCGCTGAGACGAGAGATCTCTGTATTGTCGGTCTGGAAAAAAGCCTCTTATGATGCAAAAATCGTCATTTTGCGTCATAAGAGGCATTTTTGCCCAGAGGCTATGGACTACAGCCAGTAGTAGTAGCTACTTCCGCATGTTTCCAACCCGCCCGTAGGGGGTTGGACTGTCGGCTTTCCCAGAGTATTCCCGAGGCAAAACGAAGGTCAGCCATGTTGAAGCATCGCTAACAGGGAGCTCCGTCAGCGGTGTGGAGGAGTGTAAAGCAGCTAGGTTCGAAAGTTAACGCTAGTCGGCCACCTGTTCCATCAATCCTGCTTGCAAGTGTCCGCTCATTAGACAAGAAACTGGTCTACATCCAATGAAACTCCCAACGCGAGTTCAGAGACTGCTGTGTTTTTGTTGTTGTGGAAACATGGCTGAACAACAGTGTACCGGACTATCGGACAGACGGAATCTGCGGCGGAGTGGGATTAAAAAAATCTACCGGGAAATTTCGTAGACCACCAGCCCTCGGGGGGCAGAAATAAGAGGTTGCTGCGGCCCGCCGTACAGGTCAGTTTGACCAGCGGGCAGCAGCAGTGGGCGGAGCAGGCAGCGGCGGCGGCCAGAGCGAGCAGTAGCAGGTGCGGCGGCTGGAGCAAGCAGCTGCAGCGGCCGGAGCGGGAGATCACGGGGGGACGTCCTCAGCGGTGAAACGCGAACAGGGGCCGGAGTATAACCTAGCTAGGTGGAAAGCTAACGCTAGCTGGCCACCTGTTCGATCAATCCTGCTTGCAAGTGTCCGCTCATTAGACAACAAACTGGACTACATCCAACTTCAACGAAACTCCCAATGCGAGTTCAGAGACTGCTGTGTTTTTGTTGTTGTGGAAACAATAGTGTGCCAGACTATCCAGCCTGTTTCTCTGTCGCTGGGTAAGAATGGAGATGGGCTGTGTTAACACGGACCTGTGCAGAAATTAGCTGCTTGTATCCAACTAAATGCTAACTGCTAGTGGAGTTTGTGACTATTTAATGCCGACCATTCTACATTCCACGCAAATTTATAATCGTGTTTACAGTCCACCAAGCACTAATGCTACTATGCGTTAGCTGAACTTTACGGAGCATATGTGTGTGCACTAGCTAAATGTAACCTGTTTCGTATGTCGTTTTTATATAATGTCGTTTTTATATATTTTAAATGTGTAGAGCCACGGAGAAACGTTTCGTGTATATGGTTGAAATGACAATAAAACACATTTGAGTTGAATGCTGCCTCACTGTCTGTAAACGGTAGGCGTGGCTTGGGAGTGGAGTCTAAAGCAGCTAAGCAAGTGCATTCTGGGATTTGGTGTCTTTCATCCATATGAGCCAATTTTCTGGCTTATTTTGGCCTAGAAGGCACCAATTTCTATACTTTTTCCACATTTCCACTACATAAGTGACCCAATTTAAAGATATATTCGTCTTTCCAACGGTGAAATATCCCTTTAAAGTCAACTATTGTCTGATCTGATGCACCACTTATAGGGCAACCTCCTTAGGAAATCAGCCAACTTGTACAGTATAAACTTGTTTTTTTCTCTTGTTTTTATCCCCACATAGAACTCTTGGTTGATCATCCAATGAAGAGCAACAGACCTCCAGAGACAGAAGATCAAGGTACAAAAAATGATCTGGTGGAACATTGGAATGGAAGTTTAGGTTAAAGGGCACTCAGATGTGGAGAGAACTATGTGTTTGTGTTGGAGTACATTGACTAGCCTGATGGAGATGACCCAACTTCGAGAGAACCTGTGCCCTGTACTATCGAGATGCGGCAATGTAGATAGTCATTGTTTTCATTAAAGATAAATAAGCAGACAATGATTGTGTTTACATGCACATTAATATCCTGGTTTTGATCATATACTGGATAGGATGTCAACATGTTATTCACATCGCTGTTATCATGATTTTAATATTATCCAGGTTTCTGATTGTCTGCATCGTTTCTGTACCAACTGAGTTGCCTCAATATTTGAGGATGAACTCTGTTTGGTTTCTGGCTGCCTGAACTGAATTTAGCTAATCTTCAGTAATGGAGGATGAAAGAAACAACAGAATGATTATTTGCATCACTTTATTTCAGCTTATACGCCATCATTACACTGTTAAACATCTGATTCTTCTGCTTTACTTACTGACTATTGCATAACTTAATTTGAGGACACACCTGCGAGCATTGCAAAGAATTATCAGAAACCTAGGTGAAGTGTTTACATTTCCAGTTTTTATCGGAGTGCATCAGCTCACTCATTTCCAGGTTTATCAAAACTGGGATAAGGGCTTGTTCACGTTTCTGGAACCAGAGTATGGTGTTTAGATGCACAGACACTGAAACACATAATCGGGTGCCTCCAGTAACCGATCATAACATGGATACTAGTGTGCATGTAAACACATTTGTTATGCTGCACAGAGTCTCAAAAATGCACAGAAAATATGTGATAGGGCAGCACACAAATCATTATGATACAAAATCTATTAATGCACAACATGGATCAACAATTACACATGTTCATTTCCAATGTTATTTGATACATAGCTGAATGTTTCTTTGCAATATCTTTTTAACAAAATTATGTCATCACCTAGGATTTTTAGAAATTATTTAGTTTTTCTTAGTAAGTCATTATATTAATTAAGTCTTGCTATATTGAGAAAAGTTTATATATCTAGCTGAAACTTGCAGGCATACACATCATATCTCCTGACAGTCATTGTTGCCTTATACATTTGATTTTGCATATCTCTCTTTCTCTCCATCTTTACAGAATGATGTATGTGTTAAAAGTAAAATAAAAATGTGTCAGAGTCACGACATGATAAGGCAGGCTTGTAGAAAAGTGAAATGGTGACCTTGAGGGGAGTGGTGTGCAATAAAATGTTCCTTATTGCAAATATGTAAACAAATCAAAGGTTCCTAATAAATTCCATTGAGAATACATACAGGACATTTTTTACCCATGTTATGCATTTTGGGGTAGTAATACAAACATGTTTTTTATGAAAAAATAAGCAAAAATAAACTGTTTGTAATGTTAAAAAACAATGAATTCATGAAATAATAAAATGGATAACCTGCAAAGATATAAAACATCTTGGGTCACTTTTGACCCATGTTGGGCTTCAGAGAGTAAAATGTAACTTTTGCTGAACAGCAAAACAAGTGACAACTAGAAAATGCATTTCCTGCAGAAAATGCTTGTGAATGCTGAAAAGCTAAATTGCTAAATCTTAACTGGATTGCTGGCATGATTATGTAAGAAGAAGTTGAAGTAGTGAGAATAGTTGGAAAAGTGGGAATGGTTTTAATTAGTACAAATTTCATTGAAATGTTTAATAATACTAATAATGTACTTAACAGTGGAATAATTTAAGGTTTTATTGAAAAGAAAAGTTATAGTATAGGTATGTCGAATAAAGTGATGAAAAAGTCATAGTATAGTTTATCGAAAAAAAGTCATAAAAATGTCATAGTATATTATGTTGAAAAAGTGATTGATACGAGGGTCAGAGTCTGCAGTGCCCACTTGCTGCTGCTAGTTGCAGCAGTGCTAACCACTTACTTTGCCAGACCACCCTCCACACGCTGCTAGTCCACAGAAAAAACGATGATAATGATAATGGCATAATAATGCAGGTACACCTTTTCAAAGATCAACTGGACGTGGAACAAAACAACCAAAAATAATAAATAAAATGGACTCAGTCTCTGTTAACAAAAAATGCACTGGAATAAAAACCAAACACTATCAAAAACAATAAATAAAATGGAAATGTTTCCGGCCGCGATAATTTCCATTTAAAAATTATCGAGCTCATTTTTATTTAACGTGCGATTAATTGATTTATTGCATATTGCGACAGGCCTTAAAAGTATGTATAGTATGTGTGATTAACAGATTTTTCCTTTTTGTTTCAATGTATTATATGGCTTTGTTGAATACTGGATTCTGATTAGTCAATTGCGACATGCTAGTCTGTTATTTCTGAATAACAGACCGTTGCTATGGACGCAGTTCTGATCATAGATTTTGGAGAACCATTTTTTAATCAATAAAATTATTTTTATAGCAACATTTTTTGTCAAATTAGTGATTACTTTAGGAAGTAGTCGTGTGATAAGCAAGACCTTCGTGTCGGGGTCCTGCATCACACTGTTGGGGTTCAACTCGCAATAATGAGCCGCTTGCTCTGCATTTATCTTACATAAATATGTAAGACTAAAATCAGGTTTTCTGGTGCACCAAAAAGAAATGAACTCTTCAACCTTTAGCTCAATATTTCAAAAACAGGTAAAACTACATACTTGTAAAATAATTCAAAAGAACAAATGTTGAAGCTGAATGAGCTGAAAGCAAAACAGACTACAGTAACTACCTTTTTTTCTACAAACAAAAACAACACTAAATCATACAAATTCTACACAAATGGGGTCAGAACTCTGACTTTGCCAAATGTTTCTTTGGAGATTACACATTCAGCTTCTTGAGCCATTATGAAGTACAGGATAAAGGAAAATAAAAAGATGCTAACAGATTCAGCCTATTGGCTACAGACCAAAAGGCATGTTTAAGTTAGAAAAGTTACAGCATTGCTTTAAGAGACAAAGACAAAGAGGAAGCACTGGATTCAGCAAAACTGCTCATTTATTAAGAAAACATGAAAGTCAAGATTTTTTTAACAACAATGATCTGAACAGAATGTGTTACAAAAAATGAAGGCAATATTAAACTTAGGCCACTATTCTCAGCACAAATACAAGCTGTACAGTGATACAGTTTCCCCACTCAAACTTAGGCATATTTCAGCCTTTATTTGTAATAAGGAATTGTTTCACATGCTTAGAGACCTGACACATTTCAGAGCATGGATTTCAAATCAGCAAGCATTGTACAATGTCTCAAACTGCTGTAAAAAGGTTGAAATGTTCTTTGTCAGAGCGTTTTGAGAAACCGACTCCAACAACAGTACAGTTACAGTAAACAAGTACTGACCTGTGTGGGATTTAGTAAAAAAAAAAAAAAACTAATAGAATACCATTGTCTCGACCAACTTTGATACTTCATTGTTCTGATCTTTTCTCTAGCTGCCTTGAAGTCCCTTGATGCCTGACTAAGAGCTGTATACATAATCAAACATACCACTACATTATTATCCTTACCTTTCAGTAAGTAACAGAGTAGTCTGTGTGCTAAAATACTAACGTGGAATCGCTGTCCTACTTTAGTGTTATTTAGCAATACTACTCGTTTATTGTCCTGAACAGCAACTGTCAAACCTACAGTACATGTACCAAACAGTGAGAGAACTGCGGTGAAATGCATTTTTTGACGATTCTGTGTTGCATCACTTCTGCATCGGTCCTTCAACTATTGACACTTGTTTATAGTGGAAAAACAAGTATTCGGTTGATGTGATTGGTAGCAGCTGCTCTTTATTTCACTATTCCCATGGTCTGATTCCTGATCGAGCACCACGCCTTGAATATCGCTCTGAAAAACAGAAAATGTGTGTATAAGTATAGTATAAGTATAATAAGTGTGAAGAGAAGAAAACTTCTCTAAGGTCTAATGGAAACAAAAATGTATACAAGTGCATATTTCAAACCTCTACACACCTGCAGTGAGTAGCCACACATTCGTTGCTACAGTATTCTTTGTCCCAGTCGTCACTCTCTACGGCTGGGTTGTTACAGCCCGTCCTCACACACACACTCCTCATCGTCGTGGCATCACTGGACCCATTCACCTCCATCTCTTCCTGATAAAAAGGGGAAATGCATGGAAGAGCAATTATTAATATGGGTCTGGTTACTTGCAGCAAGTACAGTCAGTTTACAGCACTTCCGCATAAGTACAGAAAATGACTGTCGATAGCCTTTAACAGTTAGACTGGGTAAACCCAGCCCGATCTGCCGGGGATTTGATTTCGACCGGCAGCTCAGGCTGGAAACCTGTACATTTTTCTATCCTGCTTCCGTTACAAATCTGCAGGGATCAATCACAAACTGGCTTATCCACCTGCCGCGCTATTGGCGGGTTTAACACGATGACGATAGAGAAGCGACGGCAAGCAGCTTTTTGTTTACATTCAGTGGCGGCCACCCAAGCGCAGCAACTCGTTGATGAAAGTACGTCACCCGGATCGTTGGTCTGATTGGTTGAAGGACTATCCAAGTGCGTACAGAGTCATTTGAACTATGCCCGTTGATCACGCCTCTTGTGCAGTAGAAAATACAGAGCAGACTGCCCAGACAAATGTTCAATCTTAGAAGATTGAGCTTGGTCTGGTGATAGCCAGACTATTTCGGCAATTCCGGCGTAAAACGAACCTAGGGGTTAATCACAGATGTGTACCCACTCTGTCGTTCTCTGGGACATGTTTTCATGCTAATCGAATGAGTTTGGAGCTTGAAACAAGCTAGCGTGGACCGCTGATTAGCTTACAGCGCTAGTATTCGGGGCACATGGAAAGTCAAAACAAATTGCTTATTATACCACTAAAAAGGATTAAAATATCACCACACTTCAACGGTAGCATAGTGAGGGTCCCTACATGTTAACCGAAGCATTGAGAACATTGCAAGCGTACAGACAGTTTATTAAAAAGATAGTTTAGAAAGACCGTAGCTCCCAAGACGGCGGCCGCCTGTATACGAGAACGTGACTGTTTTTATAATCTATAATCTTTAAATCACAGGGGATTTGGGACATTTTGCACTAACCAAAGGAAAAAAAAGATTTCATTGTCACTGTTAACCAATATAAAACACAATAACTGATTGCATAAGTATTCCCCCTCTTCAAGTCCGTGCCTTCGACAGCAGTTCCATCTTTGGGTCTATGTACATCTGGAGGTGCATTTTTTTTTTTTACCCAATCGTCTGTATGAAACTGCCCAAGCTGTGTCAATTTGCATAGGTTTGTTGAGTGAACCACATTTTTTTCACTAGCCCAGATGTCATGTGAGTGTTTTCAACTGTAGCTTTCTCTTTGCCACACTGCAACGGTATTTGTGTGCACAGCATCTATTATCTCAGTAATGGAAACATATAGCTACTTCAGTGCTGCTGTAAGCCTCTTGTACAGCTGTGCCATATTCTTTCCATTTTCTAGTGACCCCGACTCTACTCAGAGATGCAGTGCCTTGGAATTTCTCCCTGCATCCTTCCCCTGATTAGAACGTTTCACTAAACCGTTCACATATTTGTTAGGATTGTTCCTTCGTCTTCATGGTGTTGTTTGACTGGAAATTAACTGACATTTCAGATTCAGGTGTCTGAACTTTAAAATCACGGGTGATTTCCATTCAACGTATGAACCATTTGGCTGTACCAGTTCTATTGGTCAAGAGTAAGAAGAGAGAGAATCTAGATAAGTGACAAACAATCTTAATGAAATGCTGTAAAACAAACCAGATGTAGTGGCACTATTGTAGCAGCAAGTAGGAGGGATAACATTAAACATCTTCCCACAGTGGCAAAGAAGATTTGGCAGTTGCTTTAAAACTTTGATCCAGCTGAATCTGAACAACAGTCTGAAACTTGTGAAAATTAGGAATCTGTTACCATGACAACAGTTTGGCCCTGTCTGAGAATATATTATAATCCAGTTTCAAAAAACTGAACTATTCAAAATTGCCAACAATCAAATTAAGAGTTATTTGTGGATAAGCACGGTCCCAGCCTCACACAAAACTGACAATAACAACGGATTACGACCATTTACCTCTTCTGAATGCAGCACTTCTGTAACTTCATCATCGTCTGTACTGCCTGACGTGTCTGTAGAATTCACCACCTGCACCGACACGATGGGTGCAGACTGGGCCGATGTAGTCACGGTAGATGACACAGCCACCGTCTTAGGGACGATAATCGGCAGAGCCTCTTTGCTCTGCAAGGACGCAGGAACTATTTTTATCTGGAGTGGAGGTGGAGGTGTAGCCGTGACGGACACAGGGAGACCTAGCGTGGTGCCTCCTTCGCGGGGCTTGGCCTGTAAGGGTGGAGGTGCTGGCGCCATTTGCTGGAGCCGCGGCGGAGGCGGTGCGTTCTGCATCTGCTGCAGCGGAGGTGGCTGACGAGAGGCACCCGACACTACCAGCGTGGGCTGCAAAGTGCGGACCCCTCCGGGCAACACAGTCACCAACTGGCCCCCCGCCTGCAACATGTGCTTTGGGATTATGATCTTGGTGATGGTCTGGGCCGGAGGTACCGCAACCGCTGGAGCAGAGACTTTGTTGGCCCCTGTGCGGGAACGTGTGGCCCTCTCTGGGACGTCCAGGATGATGTTGGAGGCGCAAATGTTTGTGATGGTGTTCTCCTCCAGGTTGGTGGTCGCCGGGCGGACGGCCTGGGGACCAGCAAAGGGAAGGGCTGCGGGTGTTGGATTGACCACCGTTGGAGGTGGTGAAGGAGCGGTCTCCATCTCCTCAGTGGCTGGCTGTGATGAAGACAGATAGAAAAATTGAAAAGCCATATGATTGAAAATCCCATACAGCAATCACCTGGCTTTCCTTTAGAGGTCAATGTGATTTTACCTGCGTGAGCTGGTTGGCTCTATAAGCTGCCAGTGCTTTCAAATACTCCTTTTTGGCTACTTCTGTCTTTCTCTTATACACCTAGTGAAGACAAGATAAGTACCACCAACAATCATTTTTCTCCCCCAAAACTGACACAGTACATTAATATATATATATTATATATATATATATGTATGTCTTCTTATACCTGTTTCTGTTCTTCTGCCAGGCTGTCCCACATGGAGGCCACAATTTTTGACACCTCCCCAAAAGAGGCATTGGGATTCTGGCCCTTAATGGCTGCCTGGGTGTCTCTGAAAAACAGTGCGTACGCTGAAACCGGCTTCTGTGGTTCATTTGGGTCTTTCTTCTTTCTTCCTTTCTTAGTGCCCACCACCCCAGTCACTGAGGCCAGTGTGGCCGGCTTCCCCCCGCCCCTCCTGGCCGTAGCTGGAGACAATGAAGATGTAGGAGCTGGGTGGGAGGACATGTGGGAGAGGGAAGAGGAGAGATACATGGGGGAGTCTACCAGCACACTTCTCTGAGTAGGGAGAGGAAAAGTGGAAGAGAGGGGAGAGGACATATTAGCTGTAGGATCTAAAACATTAAGCATGGAATCCAAAATGTATACAAGACTGCCATAATACATGCAAGTAAACATAAATGTAGACCTCTACAGGTGTAAACCCTCACCTTGAAGTCATCCATGTCCTCATCCTGCAGGGAGCCCGCTGGCGATGGTGTTGCAGACAGCGGCTGCTCATGAGTCTCTGAAAGATGCCCAATGTTATCACCCCCAAGACCCAGTGCCAGCTCAGACGGGTTAATAGTGCTCAACTGGCTGCTTCCCAAAAGTCCATGACTGATGTCGCCAAGTTGGACATCAATGGTCATGGGGGAAGAACTGCTGAAATGTGAACCACTGGAATTCCCCAGTTCCTGCAGAGGGATTAGAACACAACAAGTTGCCAACAATTCTTAACTGCATTCATGAACCACTAACATTTAAACACACTAAACAGCATTCTGTGTGAGGGTCCACAGGTAAAGCACTCACCAGAGCAGATGAGCTCAGCAGGGCTCCCCCTCCAGCCTGGCCCATGGCCCCAAGGTTCAGCTGCTCAAGGCCTTGAGACCCAGAGTTCACAAAGGTGGAAGCAAAGGAAGGGTCATTGGCCTCCACTACCAGGTTGCTAACAAGGCTACGGGAGCCTGAAGGTCCCCCGGTACCGTCTGACCCATCTGTCAACTCAAAGTGGGACACTCCATCACTGATGCTCAGAGTTGGGTCTGGATCAAGGGAGATAGGGGGTATCTCAAAAACCTCATCCCCGAGACTGGGAGTATGGAATGTTTGCTGTATGTGGAGAAAGAGACAGAATAATAGGTCAGTCCTTAATGAACTGAAACACGTGTAAAGATCAGCACAATAAAGACTCTTTACTCTGTACTACCATGTTGCTTGAATTAACTCGCTTACCTCAGCGGACAAAAAAGGGTGGCCCGCTCCACTGATGGTGAGATAACTGTCGCCGCCTTCTGGAAACTGAAACAGACCGTTAATATGAAACTAACTAATTTCTATGAGTCAAAGCTGACCTTTCCAATTAAATATTGGTTATCGTTGGGTTACCTTATTTTCCTCAGAGTATCCGCCATACGCTTGGGTGTCCAAGAACTCCGAATCAACATTTTGACCACAACCATCCGAAAGGGCAGAGTAAAAATTAAGGTCCATTTTGAGATGTTTTACTCTAAACGAACTATCACACGCGTTGTATACTTTGTTGAAAAGGGGGGTTTCTTAACCGAACCCATTTAGGTCAACTATCCGAACATTAACTAGCTAAAGCTGCTAGCGGCTAGCTAGCTAATCTCTGGCTAGCATTATGTTACGATCGAGGAGATGATCCTAGGATACCTTTGAAGCCCTAGGGAAAACTGGGACAAGAGGGTATTTGAAGATGTTAGCAGCCAAATAATCGCAAAGATGACAAAATAGTACGCATTAGTTCCCCGGGGCGCAAAGCTTACTGGAGGCCCAACACAACCCCATTCATATGCTGCTGTTACGCTACCACCATGGCATTTCCGAACCGAATAGCTAGCTAGCTAGTGTGTTACATTCACGGGCTGTGGGGAAAATTGCCAATGCTTCATGAAACACTAGCGTCACCTACGGACGTGTGAGAGATAAACTAAACTCAGGTTTTCACGATAGCTACATTACAAAACAATTACTTTAACTTACTTTTAGTTTAATGTTAAAGCCACATTTAACGTTAGCCTGGTTTTGACGTTTTTTGACCGTTAATCACCAAATCAATGCTTACTGGCATTCATTTAATGACTATGTTGCAATATTATTAGGTATTTGTATATGCCTTTTCTAAACTACATTAAACAACCTTTAAGTTAATCAAAAAAGATGTACATGTTTTTGTATTGCATACGACCTGCCTCCCCAAACCAAACCTCTTTACCCCAACTCTCCTTATGCACGACGGGTAAAGAAAGCAGTCCCTGGTGGGTTTTTTTTAAATTATATTTTGTGTATATTGCCTTGACACGTTTTCACTGTTGGAGACTTGAGGGTATGGTACATTTCTTTTCTTTATGCTTAATACAAGTATAGGAAAGTGGACAACTTACTTGACAGACTGTACTTGTTTAGAGTAATGGGCTGTTTTTTTTTTTTTTTTTAAACCAATATCATTTGCAACTGTTTGTAGAGTTGACGTAAATTGAATATCAGTGTGTGTGACTTGTCAGGGCTCAGTGAGTTGCATCATTCTACTCCAAATAAAGGTTTTTAATTAATCAATGCTACCACATGTTTATGGGACTTCGCTGGCCCGAGTAATGCCTTTCAGGTAGCAGGGCCTCCTCTCATGATGTACAGTACCTACACACCGCCTCGTTATACAAATCCCAATCATGGTCCATCCTTTGGTGGGCAGGACTTGGGCTTAGTGTGTGTGTGTGTATATATCATTAGAGACATTTGTCTTCTCATGTATTCAATGTGCTTTACAATGTAGCCAAATAACATCTCAGCTCCATGTTTCAGAAAAATCAATAAAAGTGATGAAATACATAGTGGAACAGTAGCTATGTAAGGCAGGACATCTGATCTTTAACTTCAGTCTAAATACTTTGATGTATTGTTCCTATCTAGTACTATTTTGTATTTTACAGCACAATTATTAAACACTGCAGAAACCACCAAGCGACCAATTTTGTATACAAACAGTAAGCCTTATTTCTTCTACTTGGTAAAAATAACAATACACACAAATCTGCTTTCACTGTAGATTGCTGTTATTAATTTCACAGATACACTCAGATCATAAAACAAGAATAGTAACTCATTGCCTTCATCTTTGCACAATAGAACACAATGGACCAGCTCTACATTGTACAATACACCCATCCTCCTAGCACTGCTTCAGTAACTAATACTTTCCCTCTCCCTCCCTCTCCACTCCCACCCCACCCATAGAGTGAAAACAATAACAGTACATCCACGCACTGGATCCCTTTTTAGTTCACCGACTCGTCTGGACACAGAACATATGACCAAACGAGATTGTGGGATCTGGATCCAGGTTCTGCTCAGTACACATGTCCAGTTTCACTTGGCGCTCGAGGACCAGCATTGAGGTTATTTCATAAGAAAAGGGTATCTGTACAGCAGGGGTCCCCTTTTGGTCATGGCTGGGAATGTCATGGAAAAGAATAAGCTTGGAGGAAGGAGCAGGAGAATGACGAGTCGTGAAAAAAGAAAGCTCAGCTTTTTGCCATTTTGTCAGAAAGGAGGATCAAGGAGAGAATGATGGAACAATTGTGACGACGAAAAAGAAAACAGATGGGTGCAAACCTGCTCCTTTCATGGAAAAAAAAATCCCTATATAAAATAAATGAATAAAAGTAGCAACAAAAACACATTCATCCATAATTTCATACATAATATGGTAAAAATAAATGATGAAGAATAACATGATTCATCTTTTAGAAGGGGACTAAGTTAGATGTGTTCGGGGAGAGGGGTTCAGTCAATCCTCTGAGCTTGATGAGGAGTCAGAGTCCTTCTGTGCTATGATGACATCGTCCAATAGCGCCTCTTGATCCGAGCTATCATAGTCACCTTGGGAAAGGCTGTCGCCGCCCTCCATTTTAACGTCAAAGTCTGGACTGGTGAGGAAGTGATGGGAGGTCTCCAGGTCCTCCTCATCCATCATGTAGGCTCCATCTGAGACCAGAGTCTCCTCTTCAACTCCATCCAGGCCCACCTCAGAGGTGGGCTCTGGAGTGTGGTGGTGGTGGTGGTGGTGGTGGTGGTGATGGCGGCGTCGGCTTTTCTTCGGGATCTCCGAGTGCTCGGTCAGCAGTCGGTGGAGGAGGGTCTCGGGCAGGAAGCCCTGTGAGAAGAAATATTATTATTATTATTTTAAACAGCGGAAGAAAGTCTATTATGGGGAGAAAAAAAAAACAGAAGAGGGCGTGATGTGTTTTCACAGTTTCCCTTCTCTGATGCTGCAGTAATCAGGGAGAAAACCTTTTTTCTGTACCTAAATGCAAGAATAATTAAAATAAATAAATAAATAAAAAAATTCTCTTATCGCAAGCCACCATACACTTTGTCTTAACTACATTTCAGCTATACTTTAAGTGTTTTGAAAGTCAGACTTGAAGTTAGATAGATAAAGACAGTGACAGCTACTACAATTGGTCTGCATGAAAACAGCATATGTCTTACAGCACCAACCATTTTAGTGTGTAATACAGGCAGCACGTTTTCTACTAAATAAAGGTTGAGCAAGTCACGCAAGTCTTGTAATAATGTAACATCTTGAGTACGCACCGAGTTTCGAACAGTTTCAGACCAGTCTGGTGCTACAGCATTATCAGGATTCTCCTCCAGATATTCCCTCAGATCTTGCAGCATCGGACAGAAAGCAGCTCCAACCTACAGAGCAAAAGCATTTGGATGTTTGTCTGTTTGCAAGAGATAACACAGCCAACAAATTAAGCGTGTGATACCAATGGCGGTACGTCTCACCTTCTTTCCTGTCCTCATGTTAATGACTTTGACCTTCTCACTGCCTGTCAGGGCTTTATCTGCCCTCCTCCTCCTCTTCCTCTTGCTCCTGTTCACAAGAAGCTGAGGAAACACAAAATTATGTAATAAAGCAGAAACATTTTGTTTCCTTATCATCCCCTGAGATCAGGGCCTTATTATAAGCAGGACAAACTTGACACTTGATGAAGAGTTGGTCCTATTCCATTACTCATAAGTTTTATGAGTATATCCAAGTCCTGTCGCAATATTACAGATTTACCCAAGTGCGATTATTTGAGCTGACCGCGACCATTTTGCATAATCATTGGATTGCACAATCAAGGGAATTTAAAGCCAATGTTACAAATGGCAACAAATTGAAAGTAAATAAGGTGCATATCAATCTGCTGGGTAAATAAATTGTTTACCTGAGCGCAAGGTTCCAATGTCAAAAAAGAAAAAAAAAAAGAAAAGAAAAAGAGAGCTTGGCTGTCTCGATCTTACTGCTGTTGGGCAGGTTCTTCCGTTTCAGTTCACATGAGATCGTATAAGATGGTGACAGAGAGGTGCCAATGACGGCTCTCTTGATTTATAGAGTCTCCCCTACAGGTGCAGCAGCGTGTTTGACAGCTCTGGGGAAAGTTATGCGGGAGTTGTCACTTCCATCCAGCTTTCCTAATGAGATCATTAACACAAAGGTTTGGATGGAAACAGTGTTCTAGGAGTAGTGTAGCTCCTTTTAGGGATAGCTCAGTGCGTAGCGCGAGGCTAGCAAGTGTGTGTTCAAGAGAGAGTGTGAGTGAGGTGGATGCACTCAGAGCAGACAGGTGTTGGCGATCGGAGCGGAGAAGAAATTAGCGGTAAAGTTGTCAAGTAGTAGTAAATGTACAGTGTAACCCCAAAGTGAGGATCAACTTCGGTCCTGGAGACAAAACAAAGTCTTCCCTGTGCCTCCCGATCACGGTCTGGAAGCTGAAGTAGGAACGGTTAACACAGGCAGTGCGTTTTCCCGTTGCATATAAACTTTTGAAAATGCAATCATCCATTAGGTCAGCCAACAGTTTGAGAACAGGCTATTTAAAATAAATCGGTGCAGAGCGAGAGGTGAAACACTGTTTCAGCAAACTATTTGAAGATAAAGCTGTGTGGCATAAAATGAACAGAAATGGAACAGAAATTAAACCGCCAATCGCAATTTTATGTATGACGATTAATCGTCAATACCTCCAGCATGTCTCCCTCCACCTCATAATCTGGGTTCTCCTTCAACCAGGTGGGAGGGTCCCTGCGCCGCGGAGTACGCTCCAGTGGATCATTGAGTCCATCTGGGTCTGATAACTACAAGAGAGACAGCCGAAAAAAAAAGTTAAACTAAATCCGAAGCAGCTTTGTTTTTTTGCATCTGACTCCACCTGTTCTAAAAGGGGAGAACATGTAGATCTGATACACGCACCTCTTGGTCCTTGCGCCTCTTGCGACCACTGCTCTCTCCCCCTGACCCATTGGGCATCAGGGCCTGCTTAGAGAAGGTCAGCTTCAGCCCCTCCTCCTGACAGGATGGCAAACAGAGTCATGAACTATACATCACAGCTGCACCTTGTAGTGACTTTAAACACTGACTGAAATTGTTTTGACAGCACTAAAACCTCTCAGATTTGTACAGGTAAAAATGTTGTTTATTAGCCAAGAAAAGCAACAGAATGTCTGTTTGTGTGTGTTTTCAATTACCTGCATATGCCTTAGATAACATCATTTCATCCTCCACTGTTTTCTCACCTTAAGGAGCTTGACAGTGAACTCTCCATCTTCCCCATCTTCCCCAGGGCCACCAGGCGTGCTGCTGGGTTTACGGATTACCCTTGTGTAGGCCATCTCGTCTCCCGCCAGCTCTGAGCTCGGGTTGAGCGGAGCCTCGGGCATGTAGCGCCGCCCTGAGGGCCACTGACCAGTCAGCATCAGCGTACACAAACTGTCCAGACGGTTGATCAACACACGGTCCTGAGACAAAGACGGAGCCCCATGTATCAGTCATTCACATCAATAAAAAAAAATAAATGTACGTGTGTTTTGTTTTCCTTCAAGATAAATGCTTTTAAATTAACATTAATTTACCTTGGGCCAATCCACTCTGAGAGGATCGGGAGGAAGAATGCCATCCTGAGATGGAGTCATGGAGAGTAAACTATTCTCTTCATCCACGTCACACAGCTTCATGCCTGCTTAGAAAAAAAATGGGAAATAACTAAAAAAGAAATTGTGTATAGGCCTATGCATTAAATGCTTATAAATTGCTTAGAGTAATATGTAATGAACTAAAAGTTACGTCTCCCCCCCACAGAACACCCTCGTGATTGAAACTGTCAAAAATTGAATTTGACATTTTTCTCTTTAACTACTAACATACCTCTTTCCACCTCTTCCTCACTCTCTGCACTTTCATCACTGCTGCCCGATCGCCCGGATGATGATGAGCCTGAATCAGAATCAGAATCTGAATCCGACCCTCCCTCACCCTTCCTTCCTCCTGTTTTTCCGACCCTCCCCCTGCTCCTCTTGAGGCTCCAGCCTGGCCCCCGTGCCTTGCCTTCATGTTGACTCAAGGGTGTACTTTGCAGGGCAACATTGATTTCACCTCCAAGCAACCGGGCGTCCTCTTCAGCTCCCTCCTCCTTTACAACGGGCACGTCCTCCTCAGCCTTTGGCTGGCTGAGGGGCATGATGGGCGGTGCCTGAGGTGGAAGTTGTGGGGCCTGCTGGTTCTGGATGAACTGTTCCCGAGCCTGACTGAAGGTGAACTGTGGGTCTGAGTAGATGGAGAGCTCAGTGCGGCTGACACCGTGTAGTGCGGCGCCCAGCATCAGCTGACGATCATGTTCTGGAATATTCCACCAAGCAGGCAGCTCGGAGCTGGTCGGCGCCAGAGGCAGACGCTCCTCCAGGGATGGGTGGGGCAGGACTCTCTCACGGAGGCGACGCAGGAGACTAATACGGTAAAGGGTACGGGAAGCACGCTCCTCAGTGATGGGGGCCACAGTCTGGGAAAGCTCTGATAAATCTGAGCAGGATGAGAGAAGAGATATTTACTGTTATGTGACTGTGAAGTCATCATGCTCTGCTTTTATCAAACTAAAATATTTTTTATATATATATATATATATATATATATTTTAGGGTATAAAAATCTGAAATTATAAAAAAAGAAAACCTGTGCATATATAATTTAAGCCAAGGGAAGAGTTGTAAGTACATGGTGTTGGATTTAACATTGTGATCCTTCACAAAAAGTGAGCATCCAACACTTCAACCGCTGCTCAAGTAGCTAAGTCGAGCCTATCTTGGCAGCATGTGTAGCGGTAGTTACCTTCACCACGGCCTGGGCGCAGGTGGCAAACTCTCCGGCACATGGCAACAAAAGAGCGGAAGTATCGGCTGAGGCTCTCATCAGTTTTTTTATCCAGACGAGCAAAGGTACGGAAGCGGTTCCAGTCAAAATCAAGATCTCCTCCCTCCGGAAGACCTAGTTCCTTTTTTATCTTTTCCACACCAAAAGTCGATACCACCCGGTAGAAGTCACATTCTTCCCTACGTGTCCACCTGGGAGAAAGACAGAAAGGCAAGTGAGGTGAAGGATATTAAATATTTACACACATTCCTGTCAAGTAGGATTATCATTTTTGTGAGCCACTGGAGACAGTCGAAGAGAAAATAATGTAACTCCAGTGTACCTCTGCTGGCGCTCCTGCCGTGCAATCTCCTTCAGCTTGCTGGCCTGTTCGCAACGCCTGCGCCTGCGGTCGCCCTTTGCCTCAGCTTCCATCTTCAGCTGCTCCTGCCTGTAGCTACGTTGGTAAGCTGTGATCAGCCGCCGCAACCGCGCTGTAAGTGATGAGCTGGAGGGCCAGTCACATGCACCACTCTGGCTGGAAAAGCTTTCGGAGATCACCGGCCCCACCTTGTCTTCCACAGAAATCTCATCGTCCACGTTCATGGAGTCAGGCTGGAGGACAAGGTCAAATAGTGACTTATTAAATTCTTTATCCGTATTGCTTGGTTCCAAATTATTCAGGAGTCTTTGCAAATCGACTAGTGCGGACAGATTGGCTTCAATGTGATGGCTTAGATTCGTACCTCATCGAAAAGATCTTTTGCGTGTCTTGACGCAGGCTTGAACTCCGGGTCCTCTGAGTACTTATCATAGTCAGCACTACACAACACACATAATAAAGCACAATATCCAGTTAACATGTAAGTCTGCTATAAATCTAAATAAGTTTTAATTGGCCCAGTTAGCCCGAATCACTCACTCGTCTCCCAGCTCGCCATCACCAGTGTGCTGCTCGGCATCAATGGCCTTATCATCAGGCCGACCAGCTCTCTCCAGGAAGCAGAGGCATGGATCAGCCCGCATTGTGGTGTACATCTCATAACCTGGAAACAGAGAGAGTCAAGGCTGTTAAATGACAACAAAAAATGCTTGACACATGCAATGACAAGTTCCAGATCAGAGGTGAACTAAACTATTTTGTATTGAAGCCATACCAAACCCTCACCCATTTCTCATTATTGTTTTGAGCTTATATATAGAGAAAACCTACCATGTTTGAATACGCCAGCAAGCAGTGAGCGGTCTGCCTCAGTATCCCACCATCCTGCAGGGACCTCCTGCTGCTCCATCTCAGGCATCCAGATATCAACATCCCTGGAAAACAAAATCAAAATAAAACGAATAAATGCATGGCATACTATGTTTGAAGGTATCGCAGTGAACTTCCATAATGGAGGCTGTGTGTGTGTGTCTGCACTTGGCTTATTGTACAAAGGGCAATATTAGATACCTGCTGTCAGCCCCTTTCAGGACAGCGTCGGCATGTTCGCCAATCACCTCCTGTTTCAGGTAGTAGAGCATGCGCACCCTCAGCAACACCCTGAAATAGGAGAAGAGCGGCTTTAGTGTTGGAACAGGAATGGCAAAGCTTTCACGTGTACACACACAGCAGAACACAAGTGGTTGGGCTTCACTGACTTGTTGCACTGGTGCTTGAGGTGTTTGCGGTAGCTGTCGTCCAGAAGCAAGGTGTCAGGGTTGTACTTGCGGATCCACTCCACCTTCTGAACATCAAATGTGCTCTGGGCCTTTACCCTCTTACCCTTCCTGCCTCTGGGAACAGGTATAGACAGGCCTAGGCAGAGAAACAAAATGATACAGTTAATTTCAAACATTTCAACAGACAACAAGGAAGGCTATGGATTCAAATAAGAATGCGTTTTTCTCCTTCTACCAAACCAACTAATTTTTTTCAGTCGAGAAAGATGGGATCCTATTTAAAACATTTTGTGAGTGGCTCTGTGTGTAGCTCCTACCAGAGTGGTTGAGCAGTGTTTGGGGTTCACGCCCGTTCTCTGGCGGTGTGATGAGCTCCCAGATGAAACTCTTGATGTTCTCATCCCCACGATAGTGGAGCAGACAAAAGACCAGGATGACACGGCAGATCGTCTCCACGTCACGTTCACTCAGACGACGCTTGCATCTGGCATGGGATAAGATGTCCTTCCAGCGACCCCAACTGGAGAAGAAGAAAACACGTATGAGGGGGAGAACAAGGGACGAGAGTAAAGAGTAAAACATTAACAAATTGAGCAACAAAGCCTAGATACCCATAGACAAGCAGGTGTTTCTCCACCCTGAAACAGTCAGTGCGGCCGTAACCCCCTCCACTGTGGCGGTCGGAGCGCCGCGAGGCACGCGACTGTCTGGAATTGGCCGGTGGATACTCCTCGTCGCTGTCTAGATCAGACAGGTCTCCACCTTCACCTCGTAAAGTGGAGTACTGGCGGGTCTGCTTGCGAACTCTGGGAGTGTCAATCACGAGGGTGTTCTGTGGGGGGAGACGTAACTTGTAGTCCATTACATATTACTCTTAGCAATTTATAAGCATTTAATATATAAGCATATATAAGAATACAACTACATAATTAATTTCAACTAGAAAACAATTACAGTATTTTACATGTTGTGGCAATCAGCACTGTAAAACTTGTATGATCTTCACACAAAATAAAAAGCACATGGGACTTACCTTTCGGTTCATGGAGTCCATGTCTATGTCGGCTTTCTTGGCCCACTTCTGCCAGAATTCTGGGTCATCGAGGGCAATATCATTGCGGTTCTCAGAGGCCACAAAGCTGGCCTTGGAGAACGTGGAGCCCTTGCCCTCGCTCTCGATGGTGATGGTGGTGGCTCTACGCTGAAG
Organism: Sander vitreus; assembly: GCF_031162955.1. Taxonomy (NCBI): domain Eukaryota; kingdom Metazoa; phylum Chordata; class Actinopteri; order Perciformes; family Percidae; genus Sander; species Sander vitreus. Next base: position 22,755,742 of record NC_135866.1, read on the forward strand.
GATCTGGTCGATGTCCTCCTCGCAGAAGCGACTGCCTTCATCATTCTCATCCATGATGGCAGCGTAGGCTCCCTTCCTCAGCAGGTCCTCAATCTCCTTCTTGGAGAATTGCTGGATCTGCTGAAAGCGGCACAAAAAGCCAAACTGGATTAAGCTCAAGCTTTTTATAAATAAACAAGCTGTAACACAACTGCCCAACCCAACAATTACCTGGCAGTTTGAGTTAATGACTGGTAGGTTTTCTTACCCCGTTGACGTTACTTTCTTTGTTGCCACTCATGCTCTGCAGGACGGCACGGTCCAAGCCAAGCTTCAGACTTGCTTTATCCAGCATCTCCCTCTCGTAAGAGTTCCTAGTGATCAGACGGTAGACCTTGACTGCCTTAGACTGGCCAATACGATGACACCGTGCTTGAGCCTGATATGAAAATAAAAGTAGGGTCAAAAGAATGTCATATGAAGCTGCTGACATAAAAAAAGAGAATGGTTTCAAGTTTTGACACAAGTAATAAACATAAAGACTGTTTGTTGTTGCGGTCTCATTGAACTAACTTTATACCAGACAAAACAGTACAATCTTCTACCTGCAGGTCATTTTGAGGGTTCCAGTCAGAGTCAAATATAACACAGGTGTCAGCAGCAGTGAGGTTAATACCCAGGCCGCCAGCACGGGTACACAGCAGGAAGACAAAGCGGTCCGAGTCAGGCTTGCTGAAGCGATCGATGGCAGCTTGTCGTAAGTTCCCACGCACTCTGCCATCAATTCGCTCATAAAGGTATCTGTAAAAAAATAAGTGAACAAACTTACATTAACACATCCCATAGGTCTTCATAATACTTTGAACAGTTATGACAATTAGGGGTGCACGATTCAGAAAATGTCACGATTCGATATCGATTTTTAGGCTCAAGATTCGATTCACAGTATGTAAACGTAGTTACTTTTCCCATGTGATTGCAGTAGACATACATTAAAAAAAATAAATTGATTTTTGGAATTCTATGAATCGATTTTGAATCCGTAGAGCTTGAATCGCGATTTGAATTGATTTATTTTTTTTGCACACCCCTAATGACAATATAAAAAAACAAAAAAAACAAAACACATCAGTTGCATTAAAATACACCTTGGCCTTCTTACCTCTTGTTGATGAGGTAGTCCTCCAGAATGTCTAAGCAACGCACCATCTGGGAGAAGATGAGCACTTTGTGGCCACCAGCCTTGAGGCGAGGCAGCAGCTTGTCTAGTAGCACCAGCTTGCCGGCCGAGCGAATAAGGGCCTGCAAATGGAAGTCGGGCGCCATGGGGTCGTACACCTCCCGCAGCTCAGCTACGATCTTCTCCTCCGCGCCTGGACAAGAGAGGGACAGGGGTACCATTTTATTATGCAATGAAATTATGCTAGCTTGTCACGAGCAAATGCAGCTCAGACTGCTTATCGTGTGAAGACAGCTTCAGAGAATCGTTCCCCTTCTGATTTAATACATGCTCATTCTGCAAAATGCCACAAACTAAATACACACTACAATAACTCCTGTTTTTCAGCCAAGTGAAATGTTAATACTTGAATTGCTCTTCAAATGACAATATGGCAACAATTCAGGTCAGCAATTATTGGAAATGGATATTTCTGGGCCTGAATATAACAAACATACATGCAGACAGCAAGACGTCCAGTACAAAGGGCTAATATTAAGTTAATATTGTGATGCAATACCATTGATGAGGTAGGGGTGGTTGCAACACTTGCGTAGCTCCATCATAGTGTTGAGCAGGTTGGGAACATTGCTGTTACTGTTTGCACCTAAACTGAGGAAACTGAAGTTCCGCTCCAGGATGGCCCGGTAGTACTTCTTCTGGATATCCGTCAACTCAACCTGAGAGAAAACACAGTCAAAGAATCAAAACAGTTGTCGTCGTTTGTGTCGTTCAGATCTCCTAACACAGTTCAGAGTTTACATTGACTGTGCACCATTTAAACTAACCTCAATGATGGTCTCCTGTTTGGGTGCCAAGTTTTTCTCAACATCCTCTTTGAGCCTTCGTAACATCATGGGTTTTAAGATGGCCTGCAGCTTCTGAACCTGTGGACCCGAAAAAAATAAAAAGATTTGCTCAGTAAGGGCTAAACAATACCAATAGAATGGGCAGATGCACAAGACAAAGAACATTGTGTGTGAATATGAGTGTCAATGCCAACATGAGTGTATAGTTCACACCTGTTCCTCTGTTTTGAGGTCTCCAAAGTCTCTGAGGAATTCAGTCTCAGAAGGGAACTGAGCAGGCTCCAGAAAATGAAGCAGACTGAAGAGTTCCTCCACAGTGTTCTGGAGAGGAGTGCCGGTCAACAACACTTTGTGTTCCTGGGAGAAAAAAAACCCACAGAACACAAATAGAAAGTAGGTAGAGAAGGACAGAGGAAGGAGAGGAAGTGAAGGAAGAAGGGGGAGGTAGGACCAAATATTCATCAGGCCGAAGGAATAAAAAAAAAACAAAAAAAAACAGATGTATAAAAAGCAGGCGACAATACAGAAGGAACAGAAGAAAGAACGAGGATATAAGAAGGGAAAGGAAAAAGAACACTGCAGATGAGGAAAAGTTCAAATTAAGTCTTTGAAAAGCCATTCATATTTAATATCAATGTCAGTTTGTTTCTCACTACAAAGTAAGTGCATTAGAGAACTAGCAACAGTCTTAATCCACTTAAAACTGCTACTACTGTTTAGAAAGACCGTAGCTCCCAAGATGGTGGCCGCCTGTATAAGAGAACGCGACTGTCTTTATAATCTCTTTTTAATAAACTGTCTGTACACTTACAATGTTCTCAATGCTTCGGTTAACATGTAGGGACCCTCACTATGCTACCATTGAAGTGTGGTGATATTTTGAGCCTTTTTAGTGGTATAAATAGTGATTTCTTTTTACTTTCCCTGTGCCCCGAATACTAGCGTTGTAAGCTAATCAGTGGTCCGCGCTAGCTTGTTTCAAGCTACAAACACATTCGATTAGCATGAAAACATGTCCCAGAGAGCAATCGAGTGGGTACACATCTGTTATTGACCCCTAGGTTCTTTTTGCGCCGGAATTGTCCGTAAAGTGCAACATTTAACCATACAAGCGGCATCCTATAATTCTCTGCACATTTGACCATTGGTTTTGTACCCACTTTGGCTCTGGTCCACTCACCAGATCCAGCATCTTCAAGCTGTCCAACAGTTTGCAGTTGCGATTCTTGAGGCGGTGAGCCTCATCAATGATCACACAACGCCAGGAGATCTCCCTCAGCTCTGGGCAGTCAGATAACACCATCTCAAATGTTGTGATGAGGGCGTCAAACTTATACGCACCTGGGATCAAGTGCTCCTGTAGACAGAATGGCAGTTTTCATTAGACGCTTTTAACATCAGGAAAGTTAATCAACAACAATCAATCAATAACTCCACCTTGTCATCCTTGCAGTACATCTCATACTGCTGGATCATCTGCCGGCTGGCCAGGCTGCCGTGGTAGACGATAGCGTTCATGTCGGTCCACGTGCTGAACTCCCTCTCCCAATTGGTAATGGTGGAGAGGGGAGCGATGACCAGGAAAGGGCCTTGGACGCCAGCATCATACTCCTCAGCCAGCAGTGCGATAGACTGGATGGTCTTCCCCAGACCCATCTCATCTGCCAGGATACAGTTCTGCCTGAGAGACAAGAAACCAACAGAGTAATTAGTGAAGCCTTGGGAGAAGCCATCAACAAGCATCATTCCAAATGGACCAGCTTCTTCCAGAATATAATGACACACTGCCTTCTTCCTGTTGTCGCTTCATGTTATGCTATAGTACATCCGTAATTCTATAGTTGCTACTACTACTTTAATTACAGCGCTTTAGCCAGTAAAACTAATACAGTTTAAATGTGGCTTCAAAATGCACTTTGCTGCAGGTCAACATGGAGTGTAGTGTGTGCCTGTGTGTGATAAATACCTGTTGTACCAGTTGAAGAGCAGCCAGTTGACTCCTTCAAGTTGGTACTCTCGAAGTATGTTGCCATTCTTGTATTCTCTGGTCTCCTCCAACTTCTTCCATGAACTGGCAGACGGCCGTGGCTGAAGGAGAGAGAAAGAAAAAAAATGCATGAAAAGAAGAGAATAGGTAAAAACCACTCCTGGCCATCTTCCACTAGAAAACTTACCGTTCTTTTTAGGCGAGGTTGTCGGTTTTGGATTTTCTTGAATTCTTCGACTTTGCCCTCGTCCACGTCCTCCTTCAGTTCCCAAGTGGCGTCTTCATAAGGCAGAGAGCACCACTTCACCAAGTAGTAGATAACAGGCTGGAGGGAAAAGAGTGAAAGAAAGTATTTAACTATCGCAAACATTTTACTTGATGAAAGGGTCATTTATCTGACAAAAAAACAGCACAAGAGTTATAAAGTTATAACCAAGAGAGGTAAGTGAAGTGATTTCTTGACACGGCCTGGTCTCTCACCTCGCCATTGTCCTTGTCCACACTGTGGGAAACGTCCAGGATCCTGTCCGCCTCTAAATAGTCTGGGTTAAATGCCTCCTCATCCTGGACAGAACCACAGGGTCAGAGACAGTAGAAATATGTTCAAAGTTATAGTTCAAGCAGCTGAACTACATCCTAAAATAAAGAGGTTTCAGCATGTGCTCCCATCTCACCTCCTGGAAGAGGTGTCTCATCTGTGCGTGCTTGGTCTTAAACCTCTTGATCTTTTGATGGATCCTCTTATCTTTCTCCAGCTGAGCCAAACTGGCCCACTCACAATGTAAGTAGGAACTGAGAACAAGAGAATCAAGTTGTACTCATTTGGATGTCTCCTCAAGAAATAGAAATTGTCAAGTAAGTGGGAAGGCCAAAGTTATTTATTGAGATATCAAAACTTACTAGTTCTTGTATTTTACAAAGAATTCCTCAACCGTGGTGTACTGGCCCGGACACACCTTGAAGACAAGAACAGGTTTTTAGTATTCTCAAAATTAGATTGAAATGATTAAAAGAATTGTTTTGGAATGAAATAAATGGAATAAACATACTTCCTTCTTGGTTAACCTCAAAGACAGAACTTTGTCTACAATGGCAGCATCTTCCTCACTTGGGTTTTCCTGTAAAAATAAAAAGTAATACACTATAGACTGTTGACCTACACACCTTCAACCCTCTTAATGTTATTATATAATGTAATGCAATTAAACCAGTGTCCATCTCTTTGACAATCTTTTCAATCTCATCGGAGAAGAAGTCACGTTTGTTAAAATACTTGTACACTCACCACAAAGAACTGCATGCTGGGCTGTCCTTCAACATCCAGCTCCAGCTCCTGTTTAAGCTGCGCTGCACTCCCGCCACTGATGGAGGCCACAGCTGCCGCAGTTGTAGTAACATCTACATCTTCCTGCTCATCTTCATCATCCGTTATCTTGATATCCAGGTCCTCAGTGTACTTCTTCCTCTTCACCACACGATTGGAGCGCCTCTTCTGGCCAGAAGACAGAGGTGTAAATTGAGTGCGTTTTTAAAGGTCAAGCAGATGAAGACAGAAATCCACATGGGCACACACACCACAAGAGACATCAGAACATGATTCATCGTTCCACCTCTGTGTGCAGCATTTCTTCCACTTCAATTTAGACAAAAACAGAAGCATGCTTTATAAATTGGGTTGACAGTAAAACAGGTTTTACTACAAATCAGTCATTTGGAACAGTATCATCCTATGTAAACAATTACAGTCACATTTGAATGCTGGCATTCTCCCACAGGAACCACTGAATTATTCTGTGCAGGCCAAGCACCGCTAGACGTAGGTTCGTCAAGTCAGTTCACTTCACCAGACCATTAACCTATCTCATTTATAAAAGTGTGCTGATCTTATTTATGTGACCATGTATGTGTTTGTACCGTAATCAAGTCATCATCCAGAGCAGTAGGTGAGGCAGGGCTTAACTCCCCATCAGAGTGGTCTGAGGATGCATTTCTCTTTCTTTTCTTTGCTCCCACTAGAGTAATAGTGCTGCGGGAAGGTGGAGGGAGAGAGGACAGACAAAGACAGAATGAAGTAGCAGAAAGTAAAGAATATTGTTTTCTACAAGGCTACATTTCCAAGCAATGCAACGTAAGTTACATTCAAATTATTTCCTCTCTCATCGACTCCTCACATACATATCACTTACTTTGTCTTAGTCTTGCTTTTGCTCTTGTTCCCAGCCCCAGGTATTACTGTGCCTCCAGCCACTCCAGTTGTTCCTCCTGGTGTCTTCACTTTGCTCTTGCACTGTCCCCCAGTGCTTTTGGGCGTCGTTCCTCCAGCTACAGGACTTTTCTTCTTGTTTCCTCCTCCACTGGTCTTTTTCTTAGCAGCAGACACCACAGTCACAGTGCCTCCCACTTCTGGGGAGGTCTGTGTGGCTGGAAGCTCATCCTGGTTGAGGACTCTGGGCAGGTTCTTCTCCCCACGTGCTTTGGCCCGGGCTATAGCTTCAGCCACAATACGGTTTGCTTTCTCCTGCTTGCAGAGGATCTCCACCCGTCGCACAGAAGCAGGCTCGCCAGGGGCCTTGGTGATGCGGATGGCCTGGGACGGAGTGGTGGTTGTAGTGGAGGGGCCTGCAGCCGACGTGTTGATGACCTTTACCACAGATACTGTGCCGCCAGCCGAGGATGCCGAGCTTGTCTGTGTGAAGGAGAATGTTTGAGAGTGCAGAAGACTTTCTGCCACAGAGAAACCCTTAAGCCCCCCTCTATATAATAGTATGTATGTATGTAGACAAAATAAGGAAACGTCAATGCATATCTGGAGGCAGGGCTCAACAGTAACGGTTGCCCTCGGCAACCAGATTCAGTCAATTGGCAACCGTTTCGTGTTCTCTGGTTGCCCCCTTTGGCAACCACTTGTTCAATATTTGTGTTTTTTTAATATATAAAAACAAATCAAAACTTAAAACTGGAAAATCTTATTTCAAAAGTAGTCAATATTTAAATTTTAAACACTACGTTCATGCGCAACACAACATTTCAGCTGTTGTGCGACCACATTCCACACACGCGCGTTTGCCGTGAAAAGATACAGGCAATGCAATTTTCTGTTCACTTTAACAGCACATTAAAATCCGGTGCTATTATGGCACCGGTGCCCGGTATCTAGCTACCGGACGAAATAGCAACGCGGATTTCGGTGCCTCATTACGGTGCCACTTTAATGTCTACGCTGCTCTCTGATGCTCTGAAACCCACATTAGAGGCAACAGAAACATTGCTGCAGGTCACGCTAGTAAACACTAATAACACGTTACACTTGACAGCAGTTAACGTTAACCTATCATTAGCTACAGTAGTAACTGGATTAAACACGCTTAAAATGCTGACAGTTAAAAAGGTGTAAACGTGTGACTGTATTTCACTGTAGAGGATTCAAACACCGGGATGGACAACAGTCTGCCGCTCTGAGCTAAAAAGACACAAACTAGCACTTGGTCACTGCTGTTATCGGAGAAACAACACAGACAGGACTAAATGTTGCGTTTACTTAAAACTGGTAAACCTTGTGGTGCATTCAAAGTTATTGTAAAATACCCTTTTCTCATCTTTTTTCTTTTAACAGCAATTTACTGGTGAAAGAAGTAATTATTGTTAAAAGTTAATTGTTATTACATTTGTAATAATCATTTAAATTTGTGCTGATCCAAAAATGTATCCAATTCGTGACTCAAAACATTGATCCGATCTGTGGGTTTTGTGATCCGTTGCACCCCTATTTGAGAGGGATGGGAAATTATATTGCAAGCCATTATCTCATTGTTTCATTATTAAATGTGTGGTATAGTTGCATAAGAAACGAATTGCTCCAAATATCGGCAGTTTAAAACATGGCAACCGTATTGTCAATTTCGCCAACCAAAAGCTAATGCATGGTTGCCAAGCCGGCAACCACATTAAAATGTTAGTGTTGGGAGGTCTACCTGTGGCTGCAGAAGCATTTTGAGTGGCACTGCAACTCTCTGTCCTCCTTGGCCCTGCGAGATCTGCAAGACCTGTGGGCTGCCAGCACCAGCTCCTGAGACCAGCTGGTACTGTGAGAGGGAAAGAAGAGAGATGTCAAGTCACAGTCCCCTTAGAAAATGTATAAAAAGTATAAAACATTAAAGCTAATTTTCAGGGTTTTAAAGAACATTTTGTGAAATCTGCTTGTTTGGCGTCTTAGCAACAGTCAGATAGATGAATAGATAGATAGATAGATAGATAAGCAGCGTAGCCAGACCATACTGACATGCAAGACTAGATCTGAATGAACAGAGATGAAACATATGTTGATCTTTCATATATAACTCTTAATAAGGCAGCAAACAAACAAAATATTTGTATACTGTTCATATTACATAGCCATATTTATATCTATACTTGAATATCACATTGCACTTTTCTGCTTTTTTGCACTTCTGGTTGGAAGCAAACTGCATTTCGTTCCCTTTGTACTTGTACTCTGCACAATGACAATAAAGTAGAATCTAATCTAAAAAACAAACATATTTCCTTAAATTATTCAGTTTTATATAACAAAAGAAATCTAAAAGAATTCCTACAGTTTTCTTTATCTCCAGATTTTTCTAGAACTTGCCCACTCCACTGCATCAGAAAGTCACGGATACATTAAAAACAATGAATGTCCTTATATAGCTAAAATTAACTGCCAATGAATACCAGGTAGTAGAGCCAATGTTCATCATTTGGACTGATTTGTCCCAGCTACACAAAAGTAGCCATTGTTCATTTGTGATGGACTGTAACAGCAACATTAAATTTGAATGCCTGAAACAAGCAGAAACAAATACTCTAGTCCAACACAAATTTTAGCAAACAAAAGTATTGGCCACACAGAGCCACATTTGTTGTGGAAGCTGGGGGCATTTTGCCGGGCAGCAACATGGCACAGGGGGTCAGATTTCAGAATGCACCATTTGAAATAACTGTCTACTGGGGAATGGTTGAAAACTTGACTAAGTAGATGTCAATATTGAGTGTATTGGGAATAACTTTTGCTTCTATCATTATTATCATCATCAGCAAAACAGACCTTTAATGTCCCCTTTCCATTGCATCAATAGCAAAGAACTAGCAGCTTGCATTAAGACAGCACTTCACACTCTATCATAAAAGAGAACATCTGAGCTAAGAGCAACTTGTCAAAAACAAGGGAAGAAGAAAAACAAGTGCTGAAAGAAATGACATGTACTATAGGAAATTACCACTGACAATCTGATTAAAACAAACAGGTAGGCTACTTTCAAACTCTAAACACTTCTTTCTCACCTTAATTCCTCCTTGTTGGTTGGGCTGCTGCTGCACCTGCAGCTGAATTGTGAGGACTTTGGGCTGCCCTCCAGCCTGACCTGCAGCCCGAGCCTGGGTCAAGGCTGCTAGCTGGCTTCCCTGGAGCACCAGTTTGCCTCCGGGGAGCTGCCCCAGCACTAGTCGAGCTGGGATCTGATGCTGCTGCTGGCCCCCTTGGGCTGTCTGAACCTGCTGGACTTGTGTGAGCTGCTGCTGGGCTTGACCCGCTGGTGCAGCAGAGCCAGCCTGGGAGGGCTGCTGGAGAACCAGAGTGATCCGCTTTGCTTCGCCACCCTAAAGTCAGATGTACAGAATGAGATTCATTTTGACACTTAGGAAAAAAGACTGACCTAAAAAAACAGCAACAACCCTGATAGCAAACCACTCCTGTGCTTCACCTGCTATGGTGCAGCTGTCAGGTTGACATCTTGTGGTCTGCCTGCTGTTGCAGAAGAGGTGGTGCTTACCTGTGTTTGGGCCTGCATGGCTGGCTGGAGCTGCACCTGGCCTTGGGTCTGTACTTGGATCTGAGTAGCTTGGGCCTGGACTTGAGTCTGGCCTTGAGACATCTGTGTTTGGGCAGGGATCTGCACCTGAACTGTCTGGCCTTGCGTCTGCTGGGGCATGGAGGTCAGCACCATCTGTTTCATTGGCCCATTGGGAGACTGCATTAGCCTCTGCACCCCTGCTGCACCCACTTTGACTTGAGCTTGTCCCGGGCTCGCCTGATTCAAGACTGTCCCCCCCTGCAGTATGGACATGCCAGGTTTAAGAGGAGTGCCAGACAACACACGGATTACCTTTCCACTGGTCTGGCCTGTGGCTCCTGATACAGTCTGCAGCACCTGGGCTTGACCCTGGGGACCTTTGAGAATGACAATTTTACCACCGGCCTGCTGTGTGATGGCAGCTAACTGCTGTGGAGTGAACTGATGAGTTATCTGTGTGAGCTGCTGCGTGGTTGCGGTGGTGGTGATTGGGGAGCTGGAAACAGTCAGAGGTGAACTCAGCAGGACAGTGCTACTGGTGACCACGCTGGTGCTGCTGACAATAGGTATGGTGGTCTGGGCCTGGATCTGAGGTACAGTATTAACCGGGGTAGGAGCAGGGACTGGGGCTACAGTAGGAGCTGCAGCTATGGTAACAGTCTGGTCAGTCGCCACTGGCACTGGCTGCTGTGTGGGGACTTGAACGGGGGCAGGGTCCGGAATGGCGGGAGCTGCTACAGAAACACCAAGGCCTGCGTTGACCGTGAGCTCAGGTTCGGTTGGTGGGTCCACTTGACCCAACGCCAGCTTAAGTGCCTCCTCCACAGGGTCTGAGGAGCCCTGAGAGAAGGAGTCGTCAGGTAGGGCATCCAGGTTAAACAGGGGTGTGTCCTCAAAGAGGTCCATGATGGGGTCTGCCATCTTGCCCACTCCACACAGGGAGACAGGCACAATGTTAAAAAGACTCTGAGATGGAAGCTTAACAGTTGCAGACCAGTTCTTCTCAACTTTTAAGTAAACAGCTGGTAAAAGAGGAGAAACACTGATGTAAATAAAGCACAAATAAATTACTTTGACAGTATACAAACAAATGCTATACTGATGCTTTTATAGCTGAAACATGTATACAACAACTACAATTTGGTGGGCCTCATTCAATGGTTAGTACACGTTTGTTTAAGTATATAAAGACCACAAGAAGCAGACAGAAACTTGGAAAATTGGCCCTTGATGGCAAATGGCAATCGTGTAACTTCTGGTCCTGGTTTCCTTTTCAGCTCCAATTTTGTGTCTATGTTTCTTTGATGCCTATCAACATCACACATTTAAGTTTGGTTTATAATACACTGAAAGAAAGTATTGTTTACTAAATACCAAACTTTCATCTGGACACACTGACATTTCTCTTCTTGAGCTTTGACAGTAATGATCAGTTTACTATACTGTGAGTTAAGAGCACCACACTACTAATTCGTTTAACATTAATGAAATAAAACGGTTTTTTTAAATGACATAAAACGGCCAGTTAACAAATGACTGCAACTTGATTATAAAAAAAAAAATAGTTTTTGAAAATAGCATCCAACTCATGGCCACATTGTCTAGAAAACGCTTTCAATGTGATATAAAAAGGTTTCAAATACAAATTTAGGCTAAGTTTCGATAGCAATACACAACGCTATACTACCCAGGGAACATTCGGTGAATGAAAATAGTTGGTAACGTTAGTGAAAGGAGGGTACTGATGCTGGAGAGGTAGGATGCTTTCCTCTGGTCGTATTGCAGTCTTTCTCACAAACCCGTCGGCTAGCATTAGCTTGTGTCGCGACCAAGATGTGCCTATTACAAAAGCATGCGTGGCACCGAAAACATATTCAGGCTTATAAACATGATGTATTGCATGTTTGGAACAGTTTCCTCGCTTCTCTGTCATTTACTACCAACCAGTCAGACTACCGGACTTCTTCAATCTCATCAACAAACCGGACCAAACCAAAGCAACGTGCCACAATAACCATTGCCCGTCAACGTTCAGACACGGGTTAGGCCGCAATACTGTTTCGGTTGGTCTGCGTCTATTTTTCGGCAAAAATACATGAAAATAACCATCATATCCACTGTCCTAACTCTCACAGTAATAATTTCGGGGTGCTAAATTTACCTTTGCATCGACACACATGGCTTTCTCCGTCTCACAACACTGTACGATTACAGGAAACGGCCAGGGAAGAGCAGGAACTAACATTCTTGCCAGAGAAAGCGTAGAATGCGTGCCCCTCGTATGCTATCAAACGATGATTGGTCAGTTTTCTCCTGAGCCGGCAGCATACGGCTATTTCATTGGCAGTAAGAGCTATCCGTCATATATACGGCCGCTTCTGGGCGGGATGAAAGCCGTAGTTAGGTTGAGAAAACAATAAATGCGGCCTAGCTATGATCATTTGATTGAATGATCTTCAACATTGGCGTTTTACTGCCGTGTATGCTCACATTAGAAAGCGCAGGCCTTTTAGAGCTGACTGGAGAAAAATAGACGGTGTTTTAATCATCCCCAAAGTTTAATGGTCTGTATCACCCAACAAGCCTGTTTGTGAATGACACTGTCCGGTTTTTTCCTTAGGGCTTTATTACATTGGCTTCAGCTAAGGAATTAACCTCATCGTGTGATATTGCTTTATTACTATCTACAAAATATAGATACAGACCCCGTGGACATATTGACGGTTTTTTGTTGATTATTATTACATTTTGAGATATCAACAACAGCTTTCTTCTAGTCAATGGTACCAATGTGATGATTCGTTTGCTGCCATTAGTGATTCAGTTTTGTGGGATTGGTGTTATGGCGCCCTCTAGTGCCCTCAGACTGAAATATTATTCTTAGCCGTTTGGGCTGTTCTAAAAAGCCAGATTATCCTGCTCGGGGCACCCTTCTACTTCTTTTTTTTTGCATTGTGTGTGATCCCAGCAGGTATGTTTTGTGGTAATCCTATTAATCACAAATTAATATACCATGTAAGCACAACATAAATTGAAATAATGAAAGTCTCAAAACCCTAACCCTAACTAGACATTGATACAGGGCCTCTCTTAAGGACAGAGCCTCAAGATCAAGTAATACAGTCCATGTGAACGCCCTTATTACAGTCAGATGATGTTGTATTTTAGTAGTGACATTTTTTAGAATTGCAAGTTAATAATATTACCACAAACTAATTGTCACACAGGGAACCTACAGCTTTTGCAGGTCCCTCTGGATCTGGGGCCCCAGAGCAAGTTGCCAGTTTTGCACGGTTGGTAATCTTTCTGCCTTCATTTTTTATTTATTTGCCATTCCTGTTCTCTTTATCTTAAATGGTACAAATATGTATCAGTTAAAAAAATGGAAAAAGATTACAAGAGGCCCTAATTTTCTGCATAGGACCTAAGGTCTAGTGTGATTATACAGACAAAGAGAGAGAGAGTGATGGTCATGAACCAGGGAAGCGTAAGTGACTACATGTGACAGCACACCACACTTTATCCATAGCAACCCTGTAGAGAAGAGCCTGCCTGCTCGCCAAGGCCTCCATCTGTCTGTGGCCCTGCGAGGAGTATCCGCTATTCACCACACTTACACTCTGCTCCATGCTGGTCTGCTTGGTCCACGCCAACGCAAACTCTGCTGGTGAGAGCTATATTTACAAACAGCTGTCGTGGCACTGGGTACCACGATGAGGGATAAATACTGTTGTGAGCAGATTAACTGTCCTGTCCCTAACATATTACAGTATCAACTCAATCTAGCAGTGATTCATAAAATATTGTCTCTCTGAAAATGTTTGTGGAAAGAACATTTTGACAATGCATGCATAAAAGCAATATACTGAGGCAACTTTATATCATTTTATTTCAATATGTTCTCCTTAATAGAAATGTATGTGTAAATAAACATTTGTTGCGGGAGACTAACAGGCAAATAGACAGCAGAGTAAAGGGCAAGTTTGGCAAGTTTGTTATCTAGACATGATGCCATGTGGAGCACAGCAATGTTTCAAACACTTGGAATTAAAAAAAAAAAATCTTAGCACAGAAGCTCACATTGCACATGGCTACTTCATAATATTGTCACAATTAAAGTACCTCTTATACAAACCCAAGAAATATTCATTCACAGAAACAGAGCAAATTAAATCCACAGGTTTGCTCATGTTTACTGAATGTATTTTCTCCTCCTCTTCTTTTGGTCTCAAGTTACAGTCATCTAAATTTGCACAATCTTATTTTCTTTTGCATAAAACACATCCTTTCGTGCGCTGTTTAAAGAGTTACAGATTGAAGCCTTCCTTTTCTCCCACCGTCTTTCATTTTTCTCCACCTCATTATCACTACTGCCCAATCTAATTTATCACCCTTCGAACACCTAAACCACCCTGCTTACAGAGGGAAGACCAGGAACCCAGAGAAGGTGGAGTACTTCCAGCCTCCCATCAGGTTGCCTCTCTCCAGTCTGAGGTAGGCCTTGTCCCCCTTCTCCATAATCACCAGGCCGGCATTAGTGGCAGCTTCTCTGGTTACATCCTGGTCCCCGGCGAAAGCTGAAATCATTGCCCAGCCATTCAACATCAAGCTGACCTAAGAGAGAGCAAATTAAGCTGATTATAGAGGGCATGTCACTACATTGCAATTAAAACTTTAAGTGTCGTACTGTAGTTGAGGAATCATACCTGAATAGTTTGTCTATTGTAGGCCTTTACAACATGGAAGTTGAAGCTGTACACACCTCTTCTCGGTGCAAGGAAGACACTGCTCTCTTGGTCAAAATGAGTGCCCACGTTCACCAAAATCTGATGCAACAGCAAGGGAGGGAGAAAAAGGAGGAAGACATGCACTTGGGTCATTCTTACTTAAATTTATATATATATATATATATATATATATATATATATATATATATATATATATATAATGTATATAGTATATAAACAAAGAATTTAATTGAATAGATCGGCCCCATTCTCACTGATACCCGATCCAGCTATTTGAGTCAGTGTCATTCCCATATTCAATATCAGTATTGGATCGGTGTATCCCTAATTTGAACTGCCAAATGTCTTACTGTAATTTAAATACACATCAGCAGTTACATACTCACATTATCAAAGTAGATGATCATGGTGCGGTTGCTCATGTCCGTGGGCTCGTGGTTGGTCTGGCGGCTGGCGGAGAAGGCCACCCGTCCGGAGCCAGAGCGGACCGACATGCCCAGGGCGTTACCGGCAGGCTCGGATGAAGGAGTGGAGTCACACACGACCAAGCATTTCCCCTCGAGGATAATGGGCTCTGTGTCATTCTGGCTCCTAGACTCCATAGGCCCCCACAACAGGAGCACACCCAACAGTATGGGGATGTCGAAGGAGACTGACCTGGGGTGCATGACTGAACCTGGGATGTTTAGTCGAATATCTCTTTGGACAACTTGAAATGAAAACAAACATGCTATGGTGAAACAAACTGTGAAAAACGTTCCAAACTGTAACTTCTATGTAGTTTTGGCTGGTACCAGCTGAAGTACATTAATATTCACCCAGGCAGCATTAGCACCAGCAGATGAGTCTCAGAACCAAATAATATTCAGAAAATACTCAGAATTCTTCACTGGCCATAGCTGTCAATCATTCCCTTTCTGTCTGTCTTTCTAGTTTTTCTTGTTTGCCCCCAGAAATCCCAAATCTCTTCAGGGTCCTACGTGCCGTGTCAGCAGGGGCCAGAATGACAATCACAAAAAAAAATCTCTTGGTGTTTTCAAGTTGATTTCTTCAGCAAAAAAACCTGACAAGAATGCCCACGAGAAGTAGCTACAAAAGGGAAGAAAGGGTTTGCGAAGACAAGGTGCAGCAAAGTGAGTGAAGATCAGACCTTAACTGATGGAGATGGAAGGAAAGATGGGGTGATAAAAGATGCTGATGAGAGGTGAGGAAAAAAAACAGATGAGGTAAGATTCTGGAGAGGTGACAGGGAAAGGATGTAGGACCCAGAAGGGAGCGAGAAAGAGAGAGGGTGTGGGGGAACAACTCCACTGAGTGGCCATCTGTCTTTTACACGTATCCCCCCTCCCTCCCAACGCTGCTCAACACGAATTCCCTCACACAACACACACACTCTTTCTCTCACTTGTGCTTTTGTGTCACACTCAAAATATACGTAAAAAAAAAAAGTAACTTATTTGCATATTTCTTTTATGTTCCCTCCACATTCAACAGCCTGTTATTTAACTCATAGGAAAAAAACCTCATGTGATGCCATTAAGTTCAAACTGTGCATTTTAATCAGTCATTTACGTCTGACCAAGATGAGCAACAGCGTGTGTGAAAACTGTGTCTGTTTAGCTTTATTGAAACATATTTCATTGCACACAAACACAGCTGCTTTGTGGTTGGAGAATGTTTCTCATTATTACAAAAGCATCAACTATACACCTTAAAACAAGTGTTCTAAAATGAAGTCTACTTTTCGCTGTGCAGTGCAATCCTAGGATTTTAAGTGAATAAAAAAAAGATGATCACCTGTTTCCTTCTGAAGAATCTTGTATTCCATATATATCAGGTCCCCCCCCCGGCTGGAGTAGCGTTATATGGTCAAAAATCCTCGTTCTCTTGCTTGCCTATCACATTATTTCACAGCACGGCAGTCAGTCTGATCGTAACCAAGCCAGAGTATGCTCTGATCTTTCTCTCTGTCTTTCCCTGTTTTCTCTCTTTCTCGCTCAGCCACCCCCCTTTCCTTCTGCTTCTTTCTCACCCTTTATGTTACAGTACATCCGCCCACTCACCTTTACAGTGAAATAAAGAAAATAGGAAAATAATTGGGCATCTGAGCTGCTTGAAAGAGTAACGTTAGCACGTGAGTGGCAGTTGTTTTCCTTTTTTCTTTCATCAATCAATCAATTGGTTATTGCTTCTTGTGTCTTCAAGCTGAGTTTAAAAGGATCAAATGTCTGTGCACCTTCATGGGAAATGCTTTATGTAGATAGGTAGCTTATTTTATAAGACATCAGATATCAGACTGGATTAACAGGATATAGCATCAATTTCTCTGTGAGGATATTGGTTTAGTGGTTTTTCTTTTTAGTATGAACAAATAACCAGCCTGACGAAGTATATACTTATTGTCTAAAAACATAGACATCATTTTGTATTTACAAAATGTAGCTTTCAGTAAAACTGAGGTATCTTATCGGAGATGCTTTAAAACATCGGGCAAATCATTTCTGAAATCAAAAGTTACCAACATTTACAACCTTCTTTAACACAATTGTAATATCTTTAAATCACCAGGCATTTGCAGTTTGGATCACTACGGAATGAACAACACATAACACCTATTTGTTGTCCTTATTCAAAGGAGCCTCTTCATTTGCTGTCCAACTAAGATCCACTCATATTCACTCATTGAATGCTTTATTTTCAAATATATCTGATATTTCCATGTCAATATCACCTGATCACAGTTTTAGGGATATGGTTTGGTGTCTTTTTGAGGAAGATGATGAGCTCGGTCTGAGAGGAGAGAAACATCAGAGAGGCTCCAGAAGTGGGGGAATAAATGAACACCACTTTGTTTTGGCTTTGTCTAAGTTAAACCAGCCTGTTGGCTGTCAGCATTATTTTTTCCTTCTTCCCCTTTTCTCCACCTCAGAGTTTGATGATAGAGACGCGGCTGTTGAGCTCAGCTTTGTAGAGTCCAAAGCCCAAGCACACCGGCTGAGTGAACGAGGTGGAGAAAGTGTAGAGGTGGGTCAGGTTGTTTGATGGTCCCACCTCGGAGTAAGTGACGGTGCCTGCACCGTAGTCCACGGCAATGGCAACTCGGTTGCCGGTCATTTGGTATGTGAGGCGCGTCTTCCTGCGGTTGTGCCAGGCAGCCAGCTTCCTGTCATGCTGCTGTGTCAAGCTCCATGATACCTGGACATTTAACAAAGGCATTTTAATCAAGGGATCTGTTTTTCTTTTGGTTGAAACTTAACAATGGATTTGTCTATTGGCAGAAAATTAATTGCCAACAATTTCGATAATTGGTTAGTCTTTATTTTAAGATTATTTTTTGGCCTTTATTGACAGGACAGCTGAAGGAATGAAAGGGGAGAGAGCGATAGAGGGGAATGACATGCAACAAAGGGCCCCAGGTCAGAATCGAACCTGGGGATGCTGCGTCGAGGTGTAAACCTCTATATATGGGTGCCCGCTCTACCAAATGAGCTATCCAGGTGCCATTAGTTAGTCTTTTTTTAAGTGAAATTAAAAACATTCTATAGTTATTGCTTCTCATAAGTAAAGATTTTCTGCCTTCCTCTGACGTCTATGATAGTAAATCACATTATCTTTGGCGGTGGGACTGTTGGTTAGACAAAACAAGCAATCTGAATTGCACTCTGGGAAATTGGAATTCTTTTCAACTTTTTTCTGATATGTTATAGACCCTACGATAAATTGATCAATCAATAATAAAAATAATAATGCAAAAAATGTGACATTTATCATATTTTAAATGGCTAAGCGCTGTCAACTAAACCATCTACTCTAGGTGGCATTTACAGTATACCTTGTTGTTCCCAAAGGCATTGCCATCTTTCCCCTTCCGTCCAATACTTCTATAGCAGATGCCAATATCCCAGAATCCCTCAGCCTCCAGCTCCCAGTAGTGAGTCCCAGAGGTGAAGGCCTGGGTGGTGAGGACCTGCGGCCAGTGGTCGAAACGTTCGGGGTGAGCAGCGCAGGGCAGGCGGTTTTTAACCCGCGTCACTGAGCGAAGATCATCAGAGATGCTCAACAGAGGATGGGCTGTGTTAGTGTCCAGAGTTAAAGGACTGGTTACTGTTTGAGAGGGGAATAAAAGTAAATTATATATATATATATATATATATATATA
This sequence comes from Sander vitreus, assembly GCF_031162955.1. Lineage (NCBI taxonomy): Eukaryota > Metazoa > Chordata > Actinopteri > Perciformes > Percidae > Sander > Sander vitreus. The sequence goes on from NC_135866.1 coordinate 22,774,471, forward strand.
TATATATATATATATATATATATATATATATATATATATATATATATATATATATGTATGTGTATATTGTTGCCTGTTGAGAAGCTACAACTATGAAGCAAAGCCAGCAGACAGTTAGAGCCAGGCTAGCTGTTTCCCTGTTTCCAGTCTTGATGTAGAGCTGGGCGATATGGAGAAAACAAAATATCACGATATTTGTGACCAAATACATCAATATCGATTTGCAGTGATATTGTAGGTTTGACTATTGGTGCTTTTACAAAATATATAAATAAACAATCATCAGTAATGTGGATAATATGATTAAGTGCGTAAAGGCAAATAACAAAACAGTTAGTAAGTTTGGTAAATTGAGAAAATGACATGACTTTACTGTAATGTAGCCTTTAAAACCAGGAAAAGACAACACTTGTGTCATATTGCGATATTACGATTTCCAAAATGCAAGACGATATCTAGCCTCATATATCGATATTGATATGATATCGATATATTGCCCAGCCCTATCTTAATGCTAATCTAAAATAAAATAAGCTAAGCTAAACTAAGACAACCACCTGCTGGCTATAGCTTCATATTTAATGAACAAACGAGAATGAGAATTCTGGTGGTATTCATTTTTCTCATCAGACTCTCGGCAAGAAAGCGAAAAAAGCGTATTTCCAAAAATATTATCAAACCATTCCTTTAAGAAAGAATAAATGGGGGGGCAGGCTTGTGTCACCCATCTGTCACTCACAGAGCTCCCTCTTGAGTTCACTGAGGCAGCGGAGGGTGCCGGTGATAAACTCTCGATACTTGCTCTCGATGTCCTCCAAGATGTGTTTCCTGTCCAGACTGACGGCATCAGGGATGAAAAGCGGGTTATTCAGGTCGGCTAGTAACCTGGAAAGAGCACAACAAACATTGCAGAAGGAAAACCTTGATGGAGGAGCACATACAGATTAAAGGCTTGTGTAGTGAAATAATTGCTTTCAACCATTCATTTTGTCGTCCGTTTATGTCTCACGCTCTTTTTCATCTCCCACATACAAAGACTGTCTACCTACACACACATCAACACACCTAGTGAAGCTGACTTACTTTGTGTCATCTGATTGAAAGGCCTGAGGAAAGAAGAGTCAAGGACAGCCCAAGAAAAGCAAGACATAAAAGGATTAATTTACAGTAAGAACTACAAATGTCTCTCTGTATCCAGCCCAGCTGATAAGAAAGCAAACAAACACAAAGTTGAACCCTTATTTAAACTAACCACATCTGTGGCCCTGGATACCATATTTTCCTTACACAACATTAATACAAATATTTGCAGTAAATGGCTCTGCTTGGACTCTTAAAGTACTATAACTTAAAACTGTTTGATGACAGCATCTTCTGTTGGGTTAAAAACTAAACTATTTGGGGCGGCCTCTAGCTCACCCAGTAAGAGTGTGCACCCCATGTTGGCTGAGTCCTGCAGCGGCCTGGGTTTGAATCCGACCTGTGGCCCTTTGCTGTGTGTCATCCCCCATCTCTCTTCCTCTTTCCTGCCTATCCACTGTCACTATGGTAAAGGGAAAAGCCCCAAAAAATAATCTTAAAAAAAAACAACTGGTGAATGATGAATGGCTTTGTGCTACAACAATGGCAAGTCGAGCTGGGTTGAGATATTCTGCTTAGCACACCAGAAGGTATGTTGTAATCAATTAAAGAGCCAACGGTTTATTTCCACAACTGAGAGCACTGTATCATATTATTCACAGTGGCTACCCTACTTATACTATACAATTCCAGGTATGATCAGGATCATGTATTTTTTTATGACCTAGCCACCTAGCTCTCAACAACTCTGTCAATATATAGCAGCATGTCTGTTTTGCACCAAGTCTTACCCAGATGAGCAGGAAGGGGTCTGTCTCTGCCAGCAGTGAGGACAGGTAGTGCTGTATGCTCAGTGCCTGGCACATGTCGCTTCTCACCCTGGAGCAGTCTTCATGCACACGCTTTATGACCTGCTGTTTCTCCCTCTTGGTGATCTCCCTCAGAGCGTTTACCAGCCTTTTCACCTGGACCTGCAGGTCTGAACCCAGCCGCTCCACCTGGGTGTGATCCTTCTTCAGGGAGTCCTGAAGTCATGAGAGATTGGCAGTCGGTGCCAGATCAGTGATTGAGACATAAACAAAACATCTGATCCATTTCAAAACACTTCAACGCGGTCAGTGTCCCATGTGGGTCATGACTTGAGCAGTACAGGGTGTACAGAACATCTACTGAAAGAGCCATTATGTTGCGTTTTCCTTAAACATTTTTTACTCACAGCCATGGTTGAATCAATGCCCTCATGCTCTTTGAGGATTTGCACTCCATATTTCAGCTTCTCCTCTGCTTTGCTGAGCAGGGCCTGGAGAATGACCTGTGGAATCACACATAGATGAGCAGACACACACTCATAAACAAAAAAAACACATATGGTCTTCCAACTGACCTTCAAATCCTCTTCCACTTGTCTCAGTGCCTTCACTTTGTGCTGAGCATGGCCTCCGTCCAGCAGACAGTCACTACACACATACACCCTCTCATCGGCACAGTAGTAGCGCAATATTTCTGTGTGTGTCGGGCACCTTCGCTGGGAGAGGTCCCCCAGCGGATCCACCAACAGGTGGGTGCTAAACGCCGGTCTCTCCAAATGGGGTTGGAGGTGTTCGGCACACAGTGACACTTCACACTTCAGGCAGGTCTTGACAGCCAACAGTGGCTGTCCCTCTGCTGCCTCGGGAGGGCAGCAGTCACACAGCACTTCGCCGTGCTCCTCCTGACACTGGGGGCAGGTGAAGCGACTTTTGCCCTCAGCGTGGACGCTCCAAGCCTCGCGGATGCAGGCAGAGCAGAAGCTGTGACCACAGGGCAGGGGGTGGGCCTGGCTGAAGAAGTCTCGGCACACAGAGCAGGTCAGCTCTTCCTCCAGGGACGACATAGTGAGCGGATGAAGGGTCCCGGATGAGTGTGTGTGTCACACAACGCTACTAACTAAACAGTGAATACACAAGAGAAAAGTCAAAATCACATTAATGATTTGGATTGCAGTCAGTAATTGTACATGCTGAGAAAAGGTAATCAGACATCATGTTCTGGGCCTGTGCAACACCAAATGTAAGACATTTGCACAAGTCACATTCTGCTGTTACATGTAAGAATGCAGCGATGGGTAATAAGACACAGCGTGATTTGAGCTGGTGGAAAGTGGGAAGTCCTGTGCACCAGTAATCCTGTCTACTGGGCTTTTGCCTACCATGCTCTACGAATAGAATACTTAACCACTATTACTGGGAAAATGTGCGTTGGACAAAAATAACACCTCATGACCTTATGGAGGGAAGTAGATGATCAATACATAAAAAAAAATAAAAAAAATGAGTGACTTGCTGGTTATTACAGTAAGGGTAAAGGGTTGCAACACTGACCTTAGATAAGCATTAACTCGACTCAGCCCCAAAGGGGATCAGGAAATCATCCTTGACAGCTTGTTAGCCTGATTTACTCTCTACATGTGCTCTTCGTTTACATGTTTAACCACCAACTCACATATGTTCATCTCAACTGAATTTAAGGATACATTTAAATAAATGTCAATAACAAAAGTAGAGTTTCTTACCTGTTGGTGACCTGGTGTTTGCAGACTGTGGCCATCGATGAGTGTGTGTGGAGGCTAATCCTAACAGATTCACCTCCCCACCAGTGGCACTGGACTCAGAGAGGTCACATGAGCCTGAGTAGGAGAGGGGTGCGGGGGAAATTATTAGGTAACTTAGAAGTAAACCGTTATCAGAAGATTTGTCTTATTTATTCCTAGTACTCTTAGTCCAGCTTTTAAACCACCCTGACATCTGCGTGTTGTGTTTTTATATTGTGGTGTGAAACCTTTTTGAGTTAATCTTTATAGCAGTGGTCCTACTTTACACACTTTATATGGCATTGTAAGTGGAAAAAAAAACTCTTTCCCTCTGTCTGTGGTACATATCACATGCTTTCCTGACTTTGGTTTTTGGGCATGTACATCTATAATTGCAGCTGCACACACAAGCACTGGTTTACTTTCACTTCATTGAGGATTTAACTGATTGTACATTTCCAAGTCATCAAGTTTAAAAGATCAAAAGAGGTGTATTTCACATACCTTAGAGGCCAGTTTTTTTCCATAGCCCTTAAAGAACCCCACAAAAACAACTTCCGGCTGATTCCCGATAAATTATCAAATGCTACAAAGCAAGTTATAAAGGACGCTCAAGGCATCCACTGCATGTAGAGAGATGGGAAAAAAGAATTCACTGTACATGTATCATCTGCATGTACACACAAGCGTACATATTATGTATCCTAATGACTTTGGAGAGCCTTCACATTTTCCTGTAGCGCCCCCATGAGGTTGACTTTTGTATTTTTATGTGAAATGTTTCAACAACTTTTGGATGGATTGTCATTAATTGTGTACACATATTCATGTCCCCCTCAGGATGAATTGTAGCAACTTTGGTGATGATCTGACAAATAAGAGTAATCTTCTTCAGTTTAAAGGAATAGTTTAACATTTTGTGAAGCTTATTTGCTTTCTTTCCGAGAGTTAGCTGAGAAGGTGGATACTACTCTCGTGTCTGTCCGTTAAATATGAAGCAGCCGCTTCGCTTCACTTAGTTTAGCTTAGCTTAACATAAAGATTGGAAGCATGGTAGAAACAATCTCGCGGTAAAACCACACCTTTTCTTTTACAGTTTGGTATCTGTACAGGTGAAACAAACAATATGTAACATGTTAATTAGTTAGCTTTAAATGTGCTGGTAATACACTTTTCTGCTGCAGCCTTACTTGGTCTGGTATGACCAGTATCATACCGTAGCTAATGTTAGCTCATGTTAGATAAAGTTGCTTTACTGACATTACTTAGTCACTTTGCTGACTTCACATGCTATAAAAAGTTACACTTGAATTTTACCAGAAAGTGACTGGTGTTACATAGTTAATGCATGTGTGTGGAAGCATGTATTTGGTTATATTAATTGTTCATGTATATACTATATATAATGTGTAATCATGACTATTAATACTAAAAAAAAAAGTGCTGCTTTCAAAACTCCTGCTCTGTCTTTCTGCATCACCTGTTTTGCATTGTTTTGTATATTACCACCAAGAGATAAGTGTAATATCCCCACATTCGTATTCTCCCAGAGAGAAGCTGGTTTACATAATTCCTTTCCAATGAAAGAGGTGGATCAAATGCTACTAAAAAAAAGTATTACTGCTCGACTGAAAGACAGTAACTAACTTCACTGCTCGAGCAGGAAATAAGAGTTGGGAATAAAACAAAGCGGCAAAGGAACTTCATTGTGAAAAACTGCAGAGCTGAAAGCATCAAGATTGATACTCTCCAGATGTCCAAAGACAGCCAGATGACTTTGATACATGAAAATGCTTCACTCTGTGGTAAAGACCCTGTCTATTACACAAATACCATAGGTATCGTGGTGGACTGGGTGATATTCCTTGTAGGACTACCTGAAGTCTGCCTGTCCTGCTACGCTCTCCTGCGTCTACTCAAGAATGACAGAGCAGCTCCGATCTTCACCATAAACCTGCTCCTGTCAGATCTCATTCAGATCGGAATCACAGTCGTCTTTATCATAAGTCGGTTCTTTGATGCCACCTTCTACCCCGTCGCCATGGCCCGCTGCATCGCACGACTGTTTGTCCACTTGGGACTGACCTCCAGTTTGGGTTTCATGTTGCTGATTTCTGCAGAGAGGTATTTAATGGTGGCCTGTCCAGTGTGGTACCTCACTAAGAACAGTGCAAAGGTATCCATCCTGATCTCAGTGTGCATGTGGACATTTTCACTGGCCTACTACTCTTTGAATTATGCCTTCTTGATCCACACCAGATTCTCCTTGTTGCTCTTATCCATCATCTGCCTCCTCCCTGCCCCGTTTCTTGTGGGTCTCTTCACAGCCACGTGGAAAGCCCTCAACAAGAGTACAGCCATGAGACATGACACGAAAAACAGGAGGAGAGTTTTGGGGGTTCTGGGCCTGGTGTTGGGTTCGTACACTGTTTTGTTCTTGCCCTTCAGTTTCAGGAACCTCTACTACTCTCTCAAAGGTGACAATGCCTCAGAGGCAGAGGACAAGGTCAGGGATTTGTCCAATGTTTTGACCAGTGCTCTGGTCTATCTTAGCCCTTTAATAGACTCTTTAACCTATATTTTCATTAGGAGGGACACTGTGGACACACAGTGGAAGCATTTCCCTGCTGCCAAACACCTCTGATGAAGCTTAAAGAATTTAAGGACAAGCGAACAGACACTTCCCAGACAGAGACGGCTTTGTAATTAATTGGATAAGTGGTTTAAAAAGGCAACTGCATCCAGAAGGAAGTTTTTCAACACACCCCTTGTATCATGGCTTAGACTTCAATTATCTGTTTTTCTCATGACATGCCTAACTGCTTTTCATTTCTGAATTACCTTACAAACCAGAGGTGTCAATTCTTACATCAGGGCCCATATCACAAAGCAGGGAAAATGAAGTCAGCTGGAAAACCCAAACCACTATAACAATGCTGTTTCTTAGAGGCACACCCTATAGCGTCTACCCCCAGTGTGCCTACCCCCACATACACACATTGTCTGAACAACTGAAGATGCCACTGAGCATGAGCTGAAGAAACTCTTTATAGAGGGGCATTATTTGTTATTAAGAATATAAGTGTCTTTGCTTGTTACCTGCTTTTACTGTATTTTTTTCTTTAAAACATTGATTGTTTAAAAAAAAAAAAAAAAGTGCATTGTCTATACTTTACAGATAAGGTTATTATTAAAATGGTCAGGTAAACTTGAGCCACATTTAAATAATAAGATACTCAAGCTAATTGCAACTATGTCTTTGAGAGACACCTAGTGGCTTTACTGATGTAAGACCAGAGCACCTGTCAGCCACAGTGTGCCAGGAGACATGGTAGTGAGTTGATAAGACATGTCCAATCAATATAATGGTAATTAAAAAAAGCTGGAAAATTGTCCAAGCAACATGATGATGTTCAACAGAACTGCAATTGAGAAGGTGGGTGAATTATCTTGGTTAAATTGTCATGTATAGATAATAATATGCCATCACAGTTCGTAGCCTTTCAGCACCAGATACAGCAGGCTGAGTGAATCAACGACTAAATGATCACTGCATTTTTGCAAATGGACATTGTGAAAAATATCACCTTTAATGACACTTTTGATGAATAATGACGGAGTTTCTTCAAAGTTAGTCATTTTTCATAAAGTGTCTACATGAATTTTGTCTGTGCACCTGATATGTGCTATTCTGGTTTATATTCATTTCATCATCTGAGAAGGCTGTTAGGTCTCATGATAATTCTGAGACTATAGGTTTGTGTTGTATTGAATAGGACGTAAGCCATCTGAAGCACTATTGTTATCGATGGAACATGACGGGCTGAGAAAAAAAAAAGGACCTCAAGCTAACAATTCTAAGATATTTAGTCCCAAGATACAGTCGAGAATATACCGTCATGCAAGCCAAAAGACAAAAATAAATATATTTTTGTCTTGAAACTTCCAAGCTTAAAATATTTCAAAGTCATGCTGGAGGTCCTGTAACAGATAGGTTGTCTAAACACAACCCCAGAATTCAAATTGACTTGAAGTAAGTCAGACAGCCTTGCATAGATACTCAGCACTAGATAATCCAATCCATTCTCAAAACAAGTCAGACTAGATTTTAAATCAAAATATAAGATTATCTTTCTGATTTAGAAATATAATTGTTTGCAGTTATCCACGTGCTTCAAAGAAATCCATAACAATCACACAGATTTTAAGACACCCAAGAGGAATGCTATAGCTATTCATGGAACTGTAAACACCACTCAGACCTATTATTGGCTTTATTCATTATATATTTTCAGTATATTGTCTCCAAATGACCTAAATATGATGGCGAAGAGGTACCTGCCTTTGTCTGTGAAAATAGTCGCATCAGGGTAATGTTGGCTGTTAGTGTGCTTCCTACATTATAAGTCAAAAACCTAAAATAGATATTTTAAGACTAATAAGAACTAATTGCATCTATAGGGATAACACGTGCGGTGCCAATGATCCAACATTTTAAAATATTACTGTTATCACTGAGACTAAAAATATGATATTCTATCAAACTATGAAAAAATATGAATTAGGATTTGTTATGACAACAGGGTGGGGGAGTGTGGCAATCATGCACACCTGTACAAATCTTAAATCACCGTAAGAACAGTCAGGCATTAGAGGTGTGTGTGCCCGGGCCTGCACTCCTATGTGAGATGCACACTGAGAGCCAATGTGGAGGTAACCGTGGTCACTGTTTCCCAGAGGACCGTCTGGCGGCGAGGGCCATTAATTATAAGAGACAGGGAGACAGACAGCTAGCCAGCTAACCAGACAGACAGACAGACAGTACCGCAGAGAGCGCAGACAGGCCTGACAGGAGCAGGCCCCGACAAATAGGCTACAAAGAAAGGAGGAAGAGCAGCACGCACGGCCAAGAAAAATAATCCTCCCCGTGTAGCGAGTACAGTTATCTTCACCGCCCCTGCTTCTACTCCTACCAGTGGACTATGAGTAAATACATTCAGGCATTATAACCCTTTGTCATAAGAGAAAGAAAAGCGATTTGCGACGGAGATAAATAATTGAAAAAAAATGCGTCTGTCCGACTGCGCATCCCTGGGAGTGAATAGGGAATTGCTGCGCCAGTGTCCCGGCTGAGAGACGGAGCCGATCTTACCCAACATAAGCTCCTGAGCTTCCCCCTCGTGTTATTACACAATATCGCTGCCAAAAAAATCATCGTTTCAAACATGGTAAGTTGTTTTTGTGTTATATTTCAAGCGGTTGTGTCGGCGACGAGCGGCCTGTGGGGGAAATGCACATCCGGGACTGCATTTTTTTTTTTCGAGAAGTCAAAATATTTTATGAATCATAACTTGTTATGATGTGTGAGCGCGCGTGGCGTGCAACAGGTCGCCGTACAGTAGCGGGAACGCGCATCTCACCGCCGTATTTTGCGCTTGTTTCGAAACATTGGTGTTAAAACGTCCGACCGTCGGATAGCGAACATTTTGGCAAGATGGCACGGAAAATAGGCTACCAATGCGTTGTTGGCACAATAGAGTTCTGGTTAAAAAGCAACGATATTCTCTCTTTTGACTGTTTAATAACTATGAGAGTTATCACGTCTTTCTCTTTGACAAAATACTATCGATTACGCTATGACGCGAATGTTTATAGCCTAATTAGCCTATTTTCTTTTCGATCATTTTATATTGTACGGAAACTACAGAAATTACATAGTCCGGAGTTAAACTGTATATCGTATCAAATGAATCGGACTTGCAGTGTCCAACAAAGGAAGACTATTTTAAATAATTCAGACACAAATCATTGCTTGACTGCTACATTGTGAGGATCTATAACATTCAGACTTTATTTCAAAGCTCGGATGCAGTTTATTATTCTGTCCAAGCCTCAGAGAAACAGAGGTGTGTGTGTGTGTGTGTGTGTGTGTGTGTGTGTGTGTGTGTGTGTGTCGGGGGGCGGTGTCACAGGGCCCGGGTGAAAAATTATTTTTCTCCTCACTCTGGCTGTGTCTTTCTTTCACTAAGTTCTCTCTCCACGTGGTAAGCAGTCGGGATGAGGGTGAAAAGGGAGCATTGTGTCTCTAGTCAGTGGCCTTATGTGTTGGAGAGGCTCTGAGAGGGTGATGTTCACTCAGCTGTGCTCCCTCTACGCCATTGTTGCAAATTCCACCTCATTTCAGCCGCTCTGTTTACTGAGCTCACACAGGAGGAGCCTGTTTTAGAGACGGCCGGAGCACCGTGAAACCTTACACACATATCGCTCACCTTGAATATACTTGGATATGTGCATGTGTGACCAGGTGGCCTCTGACACAATATGTTTGGTTTAATGTTTTTTAAAAAAAGAATTAATTTAACCGAGCTGGCGTTGGCTTTTGGGCCCACCTGTGCGCACAATTTCCTTCGGTTACGCACAGGAAGACGCACACGTTGACGTTGAGATTTTGTAGGCTCACATCAGTAATCGAAAGCTCAGGCAAAGGCCTTTATGTGATTAACTTTAGCGTCAATGTATGAGGGTTTACTAAAGAGAGGCAGTGGACTCTTGGCTCAAAAGAAGGGGTGTTCACTCGCCATTTGAATGCAAAGTAGAGGATGAACAAGTGAGGTGTGTGTGTGTGTGTGTGTGTGTGTGTTTTAACAGTGAGTTTTGAGAAAAGGGAGACTTGTTGAGGAAAAAAAAACTGTCACACATGCCTCTTTGGCACACTAGTTCTGTTTTTCTTTCTCTGCACCACAATGCCACTGACATGGATACGCTTTGAGACTAATCAATCCGGAGCCTCAATTGTCAATTTTTTGAAGATGATACTTTAGTTATTCTACTTTTTTTTTTTTTTTTTTTCCTCCTAAGTAATTTAGATACCTACTTTTTTCAGTGCGCAGGGAGAAAGAATAAAAGTTTTGTGTTGGCCAATGCGCCCCTGCGTCGGTCCCATCCTGCAGAAGCATGTCCCGTCGGAAACAGAAACGACCCCAGCAGCTTATGAACCTGACCCTCGGTGCCTGTCGGATACTTAAACATGGTGAGGAATAGACTATTCATTAAAAGAATACTGGTTATTCAGTGGTATTGGAATCACATTAAATGGAAAGTTTAGACCTCAAAGATTTAACTTTTCCTCAACATGCACATATTGTGCCAGTTGCTCATAGTGTATAGGTAGATTATCCTTTTATGTATATCTACTGTATCATTCTAATGCAGGCCTTAAACTGATGCTTTAACTTTTTGATAAACTTGTGACCTAGGATGACTTGTCCAACCTCATATGGGAAATACCAGTTTTGGAATTTGAACAGAAATGTCGTTATGGGCAGTTAAAATGTGTTAATCTTGTTGAGGTGATCATTTAATCTCCATCATCATTTCTAAATGGTTTCTTACCAGAATTATTAAACGGCTAAATTCATTCAATTTGCATTGGGTTAAACGCTACTTGAACGCTAAGAAAAAGAAGGGTTGTTGGAATAATTGGCCTACAGACAGCTGCTTTCTTTGCCCTGTAAAACCCAAATGTCTTCACTCGTCATCACGGCCAGGTTCAAAGACAGACCACCCAGAATGAGGCGATATACAATAAATCCCCAGAAAAATAATTGGTGAAAACAACGTATAGTGAATTTTAAAATGTCTTACAAGAAGTAAGATACAGGCTTGGTAGAAGCAAAGAGATGAGAATGTCAAGGAAAAGGAAACTTTGTGAGGCACTGTATAAGGTGTTCTAACTGCAATAGCATTAGACTATTGTCCTCTCTCAGCTTTGTTGCTGGGCACTGAAGCATGAACATACCCATGAAGAAGTGTGTGTGTGTGTGTGTGTGTGTGTGTGTGTGTGTATTTGTGTATGTCTGCTCACTCAAGTTACAGGATTTGGGCCCACATTGTGTCATAAAATTGTAGCTTTCGAGCAAACAGCAGTTAGTTCTGTATGTGTTAGCGTGTGCATGAGCAACCCTGTGCATACAAAGTGCTCACTCTTTTGTGTCTGGGTATTGTGCATTGACAGGTATGCTGTGTATGTGCTTTTATATCTGTCACTCTATGCTCTTCTTTGGGCTAAGTTAGCTTGTTAATGGTTTGTGAGTCATCACATCTGTCTGTTTTCTTTGCGCTACACCTCTCTTCCTCTGCCTGGCTCTAAACTGTATCAGGAATGCAACCTCAAAGTGTTTAAGGTCAAGTCTGCCAGCCAATCAGGCACCCAGTACAGTGTCCAGTACCCAACCAGGACCTAAACCTTAGCACCCCCATTGAGCTACTGGGGGAAGGGCTCGTAAGGAGATGAAAGAGACAGATTGAATGGAGGAAGGAAGAAAGAGAGGGACAGGGATGGAAGAGTAGTGTGTGGATGTGGCTTCTTTTTATTGGGGAGGGGGGGTTAAAGTCCATTGTCTTGTGCGTGTTGCCCTGGAAACAAGGTAGGCTACTCTACGGGTGAGCAGTATATTCTTGTGTGTGTGTGTGTGTGTGGGTGTGTGGCAGTGCCGTGGTCGGGAGGCTGCAGGTGATGAGGATAGACAGGACAAAGAGGTAAAGAAAACAGTGGTGGATGAGAAGGTAGTGGAAATTAAGCAAAAATGTTAAGTCAACTGAATTCTTCCAATTCCTAGACATCAAGTAGCCACCTAAGAACATCCTTTTACTTCTTACTGCTGGTTTTTGTAAGTTGTTTATAAGTGCCCTGAAATTTGGATTTTTACTTAAAATAGTTTTTGAAAAGCTATATTATAAAAAAGATTGTAGACCATTATGTAAACCAGAAATAAATTTTGTTATTTTTACATTTAGGATTTTTTTTCTTTCAATTTCCTTAGATGACAACTTGGCAGTGAAGTCAAACTCCTTTCCATTTATCCTGGATTCTCCCTTGTGCTCTTCATCGTCCTCTCTTCAAAGCTCCCAGTTGACCCCCGCTCTCCGTTCATCTTTCAAGGGCTCTCAGACCCCCTCTTTACCCATTGAGGGTCCACCAATATCCTGCTCACTGAGCCAGCCCTCCCACCAGCCCCTCAAAGACCCACAGCCCTCCCTCTCTCCTGGCTTCCCTTACTCCTCTCTGTCTTCCCAAACTCAACATCCACCTTCCCTTCAACTGTCTGGTTGCAATTCTACATCTTCTGCAAGTGCCCTCATCCACCCCTCCCGAAGCGCACACATGGCCTCTCCCAAGTTGGGGTTATCAGCCACCACTACCACCTCTTCTTCCTCCTCATCGTCCTCTGCCTCCTTATGTCCTCCACCGCACCCTGGAAGCCCCAGCCGTGTGCCTGAGGGCCCCCCAAGTCCTGTTACTCCCACTCCCAGCCCAGGAGTGACATCTGCCTCAGCTGCACCATCTAGGGCCCAACTGAGCATTGCCCTGATCCTGGAGGAGCTCCGGGTGCTTCAGCAAAGGCAGATCCATCAGATGCAAATAACAGAGGAGATCTGTAGACAGGTGCTACGCCTCGGTGGAGCCTCCTATACTATAGACACACCCTCCCAGCATCTCCTCCCTCCCCTGCCTCAGCTCTGCCTAGAAGGCAGCAAAAGGGCAGCCAGCCCAACTACCCAGCCAACTGCAGCTCAGACTTCCACCTCTGTTGCTCCTCTCCTGGCATGTTTCTCCTCCCTGCTACCTTCTCAGGCAGCCAATAAACCCACAAAGCCAAGCAGTTCCTTGTCTCAAATCCTGCAGCCCCACAAGCCCCAGATGGAAGGGACAGGAGGGACTGCAGGGGCTCATGGTTATCTGAGGATGAGTTCTCGATCCTCAGCTCCCTCCACCTCTTCCTCTGCTGCCATCTCTATGGCTTCCTCCACATATCCGCTGGCCTTGTCTTTAGCTATGCCAAACCGCTATCTTCATGAGAAATCTCCAAATACCACTTCAGTGAGTGGGCACAGTGGCTTGTCCTTTCTAAACTCATCCCTCCCCACATCAGTATCTATGGTCCCAAACTCCCAAAATGCTCTGCAATCTTTCTCTGGAGGAGCAGACTCTTCCTCTGCATCCAGCTCCACCACTACTGGCCGCCTCCAACATGCCTGCCGCTTTTGTGGAAAAATGTTCAGCAGTGACTCTTCCCTACAGATACATCTACGCTCACACACAGGGGAACGACCCTACCAGTGTCCAGTGTGCCTCAGCCGCTTCACCACACGAGGCAACCTCAAGGTGCACTTCCTACGCCATCGTGAGCAAAACCCAGAGCTCTCACTTTCACTCCTGCCACCTTCTTTGTTTGGGGTAGCATTAGGGGCCACTGGGGGATCAGATATGGGACAGACAATGAGCAGTAGTAGCAGTACTAGTGGCATGAATATGATACAGAAGAAGCCAAAAAGCAGGCCTGAGGATGAAGCATGTGGAGATAATGTGGAGGTCAGTGGTACCAGCACTGGCTTCTCTCTGGGAGCCTCTGGAGGATCTACGCCTTCTACCCTACCCCTGCCCCCTAGTGTAGACCTGGCTTTGATTTCCCACTCTCTCCTGCAGCTCAATAGGGCTGCCGCTGTTGCAGCGGCAGCCTCTATCACTTCTGGCTCATCCCACTCATCCTCATCCTCTTCAACCTCCACCTCTTCTCTGGCTACCTCTCTTCTCTCCAACCCTTCCTTGTCTTCATCTTCCAACATCACAGGGTTATTCAAGGGTGCCAAGCAGCAGCACTTTGATGAGAACACCCCCCCTCACGCACCAATGCTTTCTTCTGCTGCCTACTCCCAGCTAGCCCATCTGCCTAAGCTCTTTTTCCCATCTGTCTCAACTTCTTCCTCTACTCCTACTGCACACTCATCCCTCTACAACCATCCAGCCTTGGGCTTGCTACGTACCCCACTACCTTCTACTCCAGGCTCCCACCAACTTGCTTCTTCCAGCTATTCTCAGCTTTCTTTCCCTTTCTCTTCGTTTCCTAAAGTCCCAGGTCCACCCACCACCACTTCATCCTCCGTACCTCCCTCCATGGCTACCTCCACTCCTACATCTGAAACCTCCAAGCTGCAGAGGCTGGTGGAGAAGCTAGAGAAGGCTCCCCACTCCTCTTCTCCATGGACTTCTTCCTCTACTTCCACCTCCATGCTGGAGATGTTATCTAGTATTGCCACTACCTCTGCAAGTTCAGCCAACAGTCGTTTCACAAATGCCAGCACTTCGACCACATATGTCATGGCGTCCCCACCATCTTCGACTCGTGCTTCCACTTCTGTTTCAAACTTTACCCATGAGATGGTTGCTGCCCTAGGCATGAGTGCCAATGGAGCGAGTGCCATGGTGGAGGGCTTGCTACCATCACTAAGCATCACGGGTTCAGCTGGTAACCTGACAACCAATCAGTGTGGGGTGTGTCTACGGGTGCTGAGCTGTCCCAGAGCACTGCGTCTGCACCAGGCAACGCACCTTGGAGAACGCCCTTTTCCATGTAAGATATGTGGCAGATCCTTCTCTACCAAAGGCAGCCTGCGGTCACATCTGGCCACCCATCATGCCCGACCACCAAATGCACGTGTCCAGAACTCTTGCCCACTGTGCCAGCGTAAGTTCACTAATGCCCTAGTGCTCCAGCACCACATCCGTATGCACCTTGGTGGACAGTTGCCCACAGATGGCACAGAGGATTCTGCACATGAGATGCCAGCTGAATCTAATGCCAAACCCTTGTCACAATCTCAATCCGAGTCCACTGACCCAAATACTGTTTCTATTAAAACACCTCCTCTAGCAGGCCACTCTAAGAGCCCAGCCCCAAGCTCAGAATTTCAAACTTCAGTTGAGCTCACCAAAAATCAGAGTAAGTCTGGGCCCTCCAGCCCAGACCTCATCCCCCCCTCTGACCTAAGCCCTGACCCCTTCATGAATCCTACCACACAAACTCCATCACCAGGCAGTGTAGAACCACCTGTCCTTTGTGTCAGTGCCCCCATGCCAGCTTCCAAGCAGACCGATAAAGCTTCCCTAGTTGGCAACGACAACCAAGTTGAACAACAAGCTACTGGCAATGTCCATCTTCCTAAGTCCACCCCCTTACCAATTTCCTCCACTGTCACCAAAACCACAGTGTCATCTAATGCTATGGAAGTGGACTGCGGAGAGGATGAAGCATCTACCTCTTCCGATGTCTTCCTTGGCTCCAGATCAAACCTGGAGGACATACAAAGCACACCTGTCCTTGGTGACCCCTTTGCTTACACCTGTCTCAGTACCTCCACTGACCCCATCCTGAGTCAAGATGTTCCTAATGTTATTGCAACACCAACCTTGGAATCAGAGTCAGTCTCCCCAAGGCCCCAATCACCAGAACCCATGGAAGAAGACAAAGATCAGTCTTCTCCACTAGTAACATCAAAGCAAGACCAAGGAATTGTGCCTGATGAGGACCCCAACATGACGTCCACTTTAAATACTGCTGACACTGTTAGTTCTGAAGTAAGGGGTTCATCGCAGAGAGCTTCCACTTTTGTAAGAGAGACACGTCAGAGCTTTCATTTTGGTTCATATGGGAGGGAAGATCGGGTGGAAGATGTTAAGATTAGTGGATCGGCTCCAAACGAAGCACTGGATGATTCTGTCCCCATCAACCTCGCCCCAACCCTCCCATCTCCAATGTCTCGTCCTGAGAAGAAGACCTATTGCTGTGCTGAGTGTGGAAAAGAGTATGCCAGTCGCAGTGGACTGAAGGTGAAGAAAAAAATTGTTTGATATAAAATAACATTGATGAGATGTATGGATATGTTGGTAGAGTAATTGTTGTAGTACAATGCATTTTCAGGAGCTTTAGTATAGAACGAAAGCTGTAAATATAAAATGATTTATGTGTAAGAAATTGCTAAAGGATTGCTTTATGTTACAGGGGCACATGAAGCACCATGGTGTGGTAACCAAAACAACACGTCCACCAGCCCGGAGTAGTCGTTCCTCCACTGATCAACTTCCTTCTTCTACATCTATGACTTCCTTGAACATTCCTGCTACCAGGAGCTCAGCAGGCTTCTGGAACCAGTACCAAGCCTTCCTCAACACCAGTAACGAGCCAACTGACGAGCCAACCGCTGGAAGCCAAGGAGAGAATGAGTCAGCACGGTCTGCAAAATCACCCATTCGATCTCCAATGGATCAAAGAGCCGCTGAGGAAGAGTCTAGTGAAGGGTCATAACTTGAGTCGGCTCATGATTGGCTAAATAACATTCTGGTGTTTTCAAAGTTAAGTTTACCTTTTGGTGAAACTAAGAACATTTGCATAGTACTGCTTCCTTAACACATTTCAAGTAGCCTGTCAATTTCATAGTCACAGTAATATGTTTGTATGTGAAAGTTGTGAGTCAATCAGCTTGGTCTTGTGTTTAAAAAAAAAAAAAATAAATAAAAAGACACGGCTAATGTACAAATAAAAATGAAAATATTCAAGAAGTAACAAAGTCCAGTTTTTGCTAGATTTGATAAAAAGTGACACTGCCTTTGTTTGGCTTAAGTTGTTAATAGTTTGATGCACATTCTAACAAAAAAAGAGTATCCCTGTTGTATCAATGTTTCATATTAGATCTGGGTAAAATAATTATGAGTTGATGTTTTTTACTTCCCAGGCACAGTAAGGTTAATCACATTTGAACAAATTTGATATGAGCTAGTTATTGAGTCGCAGGATAGTACACTAAAAGAATAGTTTCAAATAATTGTATGTAAACATTACGGTACTCGATGTGTTGTGCCATTTACCAAATCTGAACCAACTGGCACCAAAGGAGGCTCAAGCTAACCAACATTTAATTTCTTTGCAAATGCTTCTCAACCTAGGTCTGTTTCATATCTAAAAAATGATTTCCTTCAGTCACAGAGGGAACAGATATAAATGAGGAAATTAAGTAAGCAAAGTTGTGCTTAGCAAGATCACACAAGTCCAACGAACTGAATGTGTTTTTGTGGGGAATATTAAGTATTTTGTCCCCCTTGTGGTTCAGATAAACTACTCACTCATGTCATTGTGATTTACTTTTCACTATATTGTCCTGTCAAACCAGAAGCACAGCTGCAGTGTTTGTAAACCCAGTAAGGACATGGTCTTGTGTGTGACCTTTGACCATCAGCTTTGTGAATATTATGATTATGTTTGGTCTAAAAGTAATATCTGTAACACTTTTTCAGTTACTAAAACTATAAGTTGCTATATATATATCAGAAGTATATGTCTGTTGGTTGTAAGCTGTACTTTCAGTATCTCCATATTAAAAAGTAATTTGGAAAAAAAATACCTTGCTCTGTCTTGTTTGAGGACCATGTATACATGCTTGTAGACATTAGTGTATCCAGTTATAACTTCCATGATCCCTCACAGTCACACGTCATTGATCTCTGCTCTCTGCCAAGACAATCAAAGCTCCCCTCTCTTGTGTCACATCAACCAAGGGGAGTGGAGGCCAGCTGTCTTTTGTCAGCTGTGGCCAACACTGAGCTTCAGTATGTGTGCACATTAGGTTGGTAACAGGAAACGTTTGTCTCATGTCTTAAACATGTCACTCTGTGTATGTAACACATTTGTCTATGTATGCATTATGCCCACAGTAGCCATGTGATGTGAAATCTATAGCTGCAAATACCATGAACAAATGAGTGCTACCACATGCATGCTAATGAACACAATTTGCAGTTATGATCTGAAACCAAACCAACGTTGTCTTTACAAACATATAAAGCAAAGACTTCCCCCTTAAATAAAGCAGAAAGCACCATGCAAGACAAAGGTCAGTATAATGCACGGATAGGAGGTCATCTGACATGTTATTGTGTACATATGTGTGCAATGTGTGCATTAGAGGGCGCAATTCCCCTTTTAAACAGTTTGATGCTGCATATTGTATACAGTATGTTTGGGCCTTTTTGAGCAGCACTCATTAAGAAACTTGATTACTGATTACTGATTTACAACTGTTAAGTGTAAAATACATTACGATAATTAATCAGTCACTACTTAATCAGTAGGCTATAACACATTGGGAATAATAGTTTAAAAATAGTTATGGTTATGGTTATTGCCTTGGCTTGAAAAGAAGGATAAGGGTAAAACAAAGTTTATAAGGTGGCAGAAATGTCTTAACAAATTGGTTAATTGAATAATAAAATTTCTGTTCATCGGAGCATATGTGAATTGATAAATCAACCTAAAATGGACACATCTTCAAAATAAGTTTAGTGTGTTCCATATTTTTAGCTGCGTAATTTGTTGACGAATAGGCTACGTCGTTCGGCTCAGTGTTTGCACTCTCGTCTCTGTAAACGATAACAGCTTCGTGGATTTTAAGGAGCATTAAGGCATTTAATCACAGCCTAGGGTTAATAGGAAACCGTGCCAAGTCTAATGCGAAGGTCACCAAGTTGATTCCAGCCCTCCATGTCAGAGGGGCGGGCTGGTTTAGGAGGGGGAGGTTTACAACCCTCTACTTTCCAGCTAAAGCTCTCCGGGGAGTATCAAACTACCACGTCTGCAGCGGTGAGAGAGGGGAAGAGGAGAGGGGATCAAAATAAGCCGACTGAAGGACAGAGAAGAGAGGACAGCGAGGAATTAAGACTGCTTCATGAAAACAAAGTCGGCTGCAACAGCTGGAGCAAAGCGCAAGCTGAATTTGGACATAAAATACGCACAGCCTGCAGCTCCAGAGCCCCCCCTTCAAACTTCCTACTTCCAGTAACGTCTGATAATTTGGTCAAAACTCACCAAAACGCGAGAAGAATGCACAGAGTGGACAAATACCTCTCGTGGTTAAGGTAACTCAAGGAACAATTTGCAGAGACGCAAACTGGAAACTCTTTTTGTGCTTTGCGAGTCGATCTCAGTTGCCCCGTTTTCGTTTATGGGATACGTTTTCTCACAGACAATGTTTTGACAAATAGTGAAGATTGCGCAAACTGTTACAGAAATATCGGTCCGATTTTGTATTGTATTTTGGAGAAACAAGTGATGGCACCAGAGCTCAAATCGCTTGTCCGACTGCTGTTGCTGGCGGTGGTGTGGGAGCTGAGCGCACAGGGAGCGACGGAGCGACAAGTCAATCCAGAGGTGAGGAATAAATCCAGAGGTGAGGAATACAGGCAGAGGTGGAAAACAAATAGAGAATCAAGGAATAATGCCAGATCAGTAATACGGACTCAAGCAATGAAGTTAGATAAAAAAATAAAATAATCTGAATTAAGGAATAAAGCCAGATAAATAAATCCAGAGAGGAATAAGACAGATAATTAAATGCATAATAGAGGATTAAGCAAGATAAATATATCCAAAATAGATAATTAAAAACCAATAGTAAATCTAAAGCAGAGGAATAAAGTCAAACAAATGATTTTGTAAGAAAGAGAGGATAAAGAAAGCTATAAACCAAGGAACCACATTTAGGGTTTAGGAGTTAAAGAAAGGTTTAAATGATGGGTGACTAAGAAACATAATGCATCCTCATATGTAAGAGTGAAGGATCCTTCCTGCTAATAATTTCAATCACAGATTTTCTGAATTGACAAAAAACATGCTCGCACATAACAATTACTGGTTTTGCTTATGACTACCAAAAGGCTTTGTATCCGTGAATAATACTTTCATCAGTTGCCTGTTAGCGCAGGGATATGGGAATGGCTTTGACCCTGGGTTAGAGGAAGCAGCCCATAATGATGATAGCGCTCGTGAAAACACTGAGAAATGCTGAGAGGGCAAAAGCAGGAAAGCAAATGAGGAGAAATGCATGAGCTTGTATTGTGGTCGGGGCAGAGACAGAGGCAATTTTTGTGGGAATGGAGGAGGGAGGGTGGATTGAGAGGTGTGGGTGCAGTTATATTCAGAGGGATGGGGAGATGTAATTGTTGACATCTGTCCTGAGTTATGGCTCAGCGGACTGGGGGGAGGTGGGTTTTACAATCTGAGGTTCTGCAGCATTTCAGCCATGGTCAGCTGTGGAAAAACACCCACAGTTTGAACTATAATTCTGTACATTAAAGACTTCCAAAACTCTCCTGAGATACCAGGTCTAAGTAGTGTTGTAGATCAGGGATGACTTCATGAAATTTCTCTTCTCTGTTCTGGTTTGTTCTCTTCTGTCTGCAGTATCAGTAGTCCTCCAACCCCACAGCCAGTCTAGCATCAGGAAGTTGAAGGAAGTGGCATTGTTATGATAACCCTACACACCTGCTTCCTTCTTTGTCATTAGTAAATACTGTGTGTGTGTGTGTGTGTGTGTGTGTGTGTGTGTGTGTGTGTGTGTGTGTGTGTGTGAGAGAGAGAGAGAGAGAGAGAGAGAGAGAGAGAGAAAGTGAGGGGCCTAAATGATTTTGGTATGTCACTGGCGCCTAACATCACTTGTATGGACCTATGGAATTATAATTCCAGCTGCACTAGTGGAAGAAAACTCCATTGACCTACATCAACTTAAAGGCACAATCTGTAAATAAAATGTAAACAGCTGTGCTGGTCCACCACCACAATTCAAAACTCACAATTGGAACCTGCTATCACATTATTTTTGATTGTATTGTTTAAAAGAACAAACAATCAAAGTTTTATAATATTTTCTGATGCCATTAAAGGATTGTTTCCATCAGTAATATTTGTTAACACAAGGCTAATAAAGGCTTATATTTTCCAATTGAGATCAATTAAGAAATACACAACAATATACTTTTCTTCTAGTTGCTATACTAGGGATGCAAATTTCAAGGAACGTAACTATCTAGCTAGCAATCTAGTCTAACTTCTTTTTTTTTTTTTGCCTGTAATTGATCTGGGTGGAATACAGCAAGAGTGTAATAGTTACCATCAATGAATTGAATGTAGGAACTTAAACATGGAGATGAGTTACAAGTTATTTATTACTTTGGAAATAGGTTGAGTCATATAAAGGAGTCTTTTCATTTATAGTTGATCTTTGTGTATCATCACCAGAAAAAAGAACGGCAACATCAACATTTAACAACCAGTAACCCAATGAACAGAGCGCATTGGGCATGTCTAATGTCTGCATAAGAAAAAGTCTTTTAGCTACACCATAAGTGATTTTTATGGCCTGGTTGGCCTGTAAGTACAAAGACTATCAAGTTTCTGTGGAAAATTGCACCAAAGTGCATGGTCAGATCTGAAGCGCCCTGGAAAGTGCGTTGGTTCAATAAGCTAAAAACATCTTGGTGTGTCAGCAATCACCTGTCGGAGTGACACACACACACACACACACACACACACACACACACACACACACACACACACACACACACACACACACACACACACACACACACACACATCTTCTGTCATACGTGCACAGATCGTTTTTTATGCACATGCACACACACATTGCTACAAGCTGAGCTCATTCACTACAGAGAAAGATAAATGGACATGAACTGAGATGATGAAAGCACAGCAGGGAGGACAGTAAGGAGGCTGTTGCTGACTAGAAAGAAGGGCATTGTGGTGATGGGAGTGATGCAATCTGGGAAAAGGACAGTTGGAAAATGGAGCAATTATCCAGTTGAATAGGACAGGATGTAAATCCTAGCTGTCATGCACACA
Source organism: Sander vitreus (assembly GCF_031162955.1). Taxonomy (NCBI): domain Eukaryota; kingdom Metazoa; phylum Chordata; class Actinopteri; order Perciformes; family Percidae; genus Sander; species Sander vitreus. The sequence continues at coordinate 22,796,647 of NC_135866.1, forward strand.
CATCCTGTATGGACAAATGTCTCTACGCAGTGATTAAAGAGAATTCAGATGGCTAAACTGGTAACTTTACATAAGTCCCATCTTGATGTCTTAGTAGTCATTTAGCGAAAGAAAGGAAGGAAGGAAGGGTGCATAGTTTTTTCAGACAAAGCCACATCCTAAAGATTACAAATGGGTGGCCTGAGGGCAGCCTCCCTGAGGAAAGAATGGAGGTGTTACAGGAAATAAGGTTATACGCAAAGTCATTACCTCATTTCCTGTTCATAAAGGAAGCAAGCAATGAGCCACATTCTGGGGAAGCTTTTTTTGTGCCATCAAGATTTGCCTGGCTGGGACTGATATTGCTCAAATGACATGGGTAGAGATGAGTGTTTTTCCACTCTTTTGTAATTGGGTCTCATTGTTGTTGGCTGGAGAGGTTGCTTTAATAGACAGCAGCTGGTGGATTTACACACACATACATCTAAAGACCTTTCTACATATGTTTTGAGGAACTCCTGGCCAGAGGGGTCAGCAACATCATAAATTACTTCCTAAAGGAGCAGCATTAGCCTCGGGCAAATGTACAGTACAAACAATTTAAAAAGTTTGATTTTAACATATTGCACTGAATATAGTATACCTATGCACAAACTCCCTCACACACACCATCACAAGCCAATAATGAGCTGTTGCAAGTGTAGTGGGAGCACACATCTGACATAATACTGCAGCTCTCTGGACAGACTGAGTGGATGTGTAATGAGGAGCTGTGTGTGTGCTGTATACCCAGCATGCCTCAGTTGGACTCCCATCGCTTTTGACCAAAGTTTCTTTCCATTGGCCCTCACCAAACGGAACAACTGACTTTCTTTCTTTTCTGAAATGCAATCCCTCCCTCTCACTCTGTCATCCTATGCAAAACGAGCACTCTGCCTCCTGACATCCATAGCAACCGTTGTTTGATTCTTGTGGATCTTTCATTAAACAATAAATTCACATCGCTGCATATGAGCGAGCTTGCGCCCTTTACCTCAAAATCCTGGACTTCCTAAAAGTGCCTTTGCTCTGTGCTTCTCTAATGTCTGTGCGTTGGTAGAAATCAAAGGATCAAGAGTGACTTTAACACTTAAGTGTTTTTGTGCAGCAGTTTTGAGTGTTCTACATCAGTGATTTTCACCCAGGGGTAAAATATAAAAAATAGAACTTGTTCATTTGAATAAAAACAATCCTCATATTGCGTCAGCTGTAATACGTGAACACCAAGTTTAAAGATGGCTGAAAAGCAGTTAGCAAGCAAGCAGAGAAGTTTAAAGAGTTAGCTAAAAGAAATGGATAAACAGTTGAAATAGTTAGCTTAAAGTAATGGATAAACAGCTGAAATAGTTAGCTTAAAGTAATGGATAAACAGTTTAAATAGTTAGCTTAAAGTAATGGATAAACAGTTTAAATAGTTAGCTTAAAGAAATGGATAAACAGTTGAAATAGTTAGCTTAAAGTAATGGATAAACAGTTTAAATAGTTAGCTTAAAGTAATGGATAAACAGTTTAAATAGTTAGCTTAAAGTAATGGATAAACAGTTAATATAGTTAGCTTAAAGTAATGGATAAACAGTTAAAATAGTTAGCTTAAATTAATAGATACGTTATTTATGGATTGTCAATGAAGGTGTATTTGAGTTCATCGGACAAGGCTGTGTTGGTACATCTGACAAAAGAGGTTGGGAACCACTGCTCTAACATCAAAAGACTGTATTAGCTTGGGCTGTCATCTCCTACGCCACTGTAAATAGTGACTATTTCCTCTTCCTGCCACTGCTTTAGTTTCTCAGCCCATTAGTGTGGTCAAAAATAGCAGAGTGCGACCGTGAATAAGACTTTGTCGAGTCACCTGAGGGACCCATGAAAGAGGTGTGGAAGCCTAAAAGTTAGAAACAAGTGTTCAGTGTCACTCAACAGCAGTCTTTTGACTGAGCTGAGGGCAAAGTTAGGGTTTTGTAGAAAAGAAAACAAAGTCAATGTGTAAAAGAGAAGAATAAGTTTCAAGCACAGTCAAATCAACCATTTTTCTTATATTCACAGTGAAGTGAGACGCTAAAGTTTGCGTTTGACTTTCCCGCTTATGTGGCTGTGCTGGAACAGTGGAAAACAGTGAGTCTTTATGTGTCCACTGGAGCTCCATGGGTGAGTCAGAACCAGAAAAGGGCTCATTCAGGGGTGAAGTCTAAACACTGAGACCTCCATGCTTCCCAAGGACAGACAGAGAGGGAGAGATTAGACCTTCAAGGGCCTCCAAAATGCTACCTACCTTCTGCCATTCACTCCTGCCCAAACTCATACAAGTATAGTCATGCGTAAATATACACATACAGACCTGAGCACATATTCAGATAATCTATGTCAGCACTACTTGCACACATTTGCTTTGTACTATACATATCAAGGCTGAAACAAGGCAGTTAAACATGTTTTGCCATTGTATTGAGCAACTATTAGCAGCAGATGGGCTATACACTAATAATTGAATGGCTCTGGGTGTGGTTGTTAAGTATTTACCCTCAAGTCTCTGGGTTTTCCATGAGAGGGATGAGGGAGAAGAGAGGAGAAGGGGTGGAGTGAAGAAGCAAAGACAGAGACATGGACGTGGTGGGAAGAGTTTGACTTTGAGGTTTGGATGCGCCGAGGAAGAAATTCCCAGTCAAATTACTGACTGACGCTGCTGCTCGACTGGAGACATCGGTTGAGGTTGCCCAAGGCCTGAGTTTCACCCTGGGACACTCCCTATCTTTTTCTCTTCTCTCTTTTCAATCCCGTTCATTGCACAAACACTCACTACACCTATGTTTTTGAACGAGAGCTATGCAAAACAGATCACATTAAGTTACGTCATATCAAGCCCTTGCGTGCAAGGAAAAATCAAACACATCCTAAAAGTGCATTACAAGCTCACAAACGTGACTGTGTACAACAGAATACCAAAGTGATCTCGGTTTTCACTGCGCTCACAAAAGCTTCAGTGTTATTTTTCGGCTCCAGCTTGAGAGGGAAAGAGTTTAGGAGAAGCTGTGTGGGAGAGTTGCGGAGCGAAGCTGCTGGCACAAGTCCAGATGTCAAACCAGCACCGCAGTGAAATGGGTTTCCAGGGGAAAGTAAGGTCAAGCTGAGCTGAGACCAAGGGACTGCAGGCCTGAAGAACTCAGTGACCATCATAATATGTGCTTTAAGCGCTTCAAACTAATATTTTCTTCATGTACAAACTCAACAGCAGGGATGAGTTATAAGTGTTGCAATCTGCACTGAAACATAAACAAGTTGCTACAGAATAACCAGTGTAGAAACTGAAGTTAATCTTTAACTCTTTGAGGGGGGACTTCCTCATGCAGTTTCTGTCTCGTGTTTTTGTTGTTGAAAACTGAGCTTTTTTTTGGGCTTAAAAAACTTGGCAGTATTCTTTAATGTTGACCTTAGTTTCAATTAAATATGGTCTTCAGTGGAGAGCCGAATGTTGATGGTTGAATAGCTTTTGTGTTTAGTCATTAAATGGAGACGTGTCAGGTGCTGAAATTATGTTGCTCCGACTGTCCAAATATCCAGATATCAAAACACAGGAGATGTTACTCAAGAGCTTATTTTCACTGTCAGTGAGGAATGTGTTGTTGCTGCAGGCGCATAAAAACATCTTGAACTTTTAGTCCCCGTTACTCATAATCAACATCAAAACAAGTAGTTCCTTTACCCTTTTTCAGCTTTGTTAAACAACAAAAATCAGGTGAGATAGGACTTGTTTATGTGTCTGATTCTAATTTAACCTTTTTCTTTCTCCTGAGGCTGAAGTTTCCTTGGTTTCATTTTTGCAATATATCTCATGACTCACACACGCCGTCTCCTTTTTGTTTTGCTTTAAAGTCATGGCTGCAGCAGTATGGTTACCTGCCCCCGGGGGATATGAGGACCCACGCTCTCCGCTCCCCTCACTCCGTCTCCTCCGCCGTCGCTGCCATGCAGAGGTTCTACGGCCTCACCATCACCGGCACCTTTGACACCAACACGATTGAGTGAGCACCTTCAAACAGCTTTATTTTACATGTTAAAAAAGAAGAAGTGCTGCCTCCAAACAGGGTCACCTACAGTTCAATATTCAAATTTGAAAAAATGTTTTACTGTGTTTTGAGTGGACTATGTCTTGTCTTTGGCAGGGCCATGAAGCGACCACGGTGTGGCGTACCAGATAAGTTTGGTTCCGAAATGAAGAGCAACCTGAGGAGGAAGCGATACGCCATCCAGGGTCTGAAGTGGAACAAGAATGACATCACTTTCTCGTAAGTGAGCAATTTTCTGCATCTGCAAAGACATGATGGAACAGTACCTAAAGCTATTTCACACTGTGATTGTTTTTGCTTAATTTTATCTTAGTAACCAATGAGCCAATTTAAGAAAACCCAAACTGATGAGGTGACTATTGACCAACTGAAATGGTTTAGCTATAAAGAGGAAATAACTCCATGTCTTACCTTTCTCACCCTCCCCCCCTCACACACACAATTACCCATTCTTCAGTATACAGAACTACACCCCTAAGGTGGGTGAGTATGAGACCCACGAGGCCATCAGGAAGGCCTTCAAGGTGTGGGAGAGCGTCAGCCCGCTTCGTTTCCGGGAAATCCCCTACAGCTACATACGGGACAAAGTGGAGGAGTTTGCCGACATTATGCTCTTCTTCGCCGAGGGTTTCCATGGTGACAGCAGCCCGTTTGATGGCGAGGGGGGCTTCCTGGCACATGCCTATTTCCCTGGTAATGGCATCGGTGGGGACACCCACTTTGATGCAGCTGAGCCATGGACTGTTGGAAACAAGGATCTTACAGGTGAGGCTCTGTTGAAACTGACATTTTGATAAATTAGGGATTTTTTGTCTATAGTGATTACCCTAAACCTAGTCTGGTTAAAACGGATGTACATTGCAGGGATAAGGCTGTCCTTCTGTATTCTATTTTGCAAGGGCACCGTTGCTGCATCCGAGGCTTGGCGCCACCCAGGACGGTTGTGATTACTTTAAAGAAATACAAACAAGCCAAATCTTTTTTTTTTTCTCCCTATCCCAGAATAGATAAGCGGTGTAGGCAGACCATATTCCAGTGCTGACACAGTGCTGTGGAGATAGATCTGGCAACGTGAGACTACCCCCAAACCTGCTAACACAAATGTTGGGAGTTACTTTGTAGGGTGGGAGTCAGGACTCTTAATTTAGCTGTTGTGGGCAAAACACAAGCAGTAACAGGTCCATACATGTGTCGGTACATCTGAGGGTGTTAATGCTCTGGGCAATGTTGATACTGCAGAAATGGAGAAGTGTTTATTTCTTAAGTAGAGCAGACACACAGCTTTCGCACCGTCAGCTGTTTGAGTGTGACACATCTTCTTATGACCTGCAGATCATGTTATCTTTGATTTACTGATGTGATGTATTTGTGTGCGTTTAAGTCACTTAAAAATGAGGAAACAGCAATATTTGCTCCTTCTCCTTCAGTATTCATTGTCTCATCAGCATAAGAGCAAACTCCTCCTATTTCACATCTCATACTTTACTTTCAATTATTTGAAAATAATTAAATGGGGTTTTGGTGTTGAAACAGGTAATGATATTTTCCTGGTTGCGGTCCATGAACTGGGCCATGCTCTGGGTCTGGAGCACTCCACTGACCCTTCAGCCATCATGGCACCCTTCTACCAGTGGATGGACACCGAGAACTTCGAACTTCCTGACGATGATCGCAGAGGCGTACAGCAACTTTATGGTGCGTTATTGACAGTTCGCTAACCAAATCACTATCAAAACAGAGTTTCTTAACTTAAGTGATACATCACCAGAAATCTGTAGAAAGGTAGGGTTAGGGGTTTAGGGTTGTATATTTTTTCATGGGGGATCATTAAGTTAAACAGGACCAGCATTAGATGATGTGTAAAGGTTGAGATTAGGTCTATGAAAATCATTTTCATATGTCCTTGTTCACAAAGGGTCTGGATCAGGCCCCCATGTAACACCCCGTATTCCGAACCACAACCCTGAGCCCACATATTCACCAGAAAAGCCTCGCTTTGGCCCCAACATCTGTGACGGACACTTCGACACCATCGGCATCCTCAGAGGAGAAATGTTTGTGTTCAAGGTAAACTCACACAACCTTATTGGACTTTAGCTATGACAGTTTGTCCAGCAGGCTGTTTATAAATCTCTTTTCTCTTTCAGGATAAATGGTTCTGGAGGGTACGTAACAACCATGTTTTGGATGGATATCCCATGCCGATTGGTCACTTTTGGAGGGGATTGCCCACTCATATCAATGCCGCTTTTGAAAGGGACGATGGGAAATTTGTATTCTTTAAAGGTAAGTCAGTATTGTTGCTTCAGTATATTGATAAAACATTTACAAGATTTCCGTTTAAAAGTCATCATCAAACAGGCAAAATCTTGCTGTTATCTCATACGTGTTCTTTCTTCCCAGGTGACAAGTATTGGGTGTTCACTGAATCAATTCTGGATCATGATTCCCCTAAGAGTCTAAAGGAAATGGGCACTGGGCTTCCCAAAGATCGACTAGACGCTGCTCTCTTCTACACTCCCACTGGACAGACATTCTACTTCAGAGCGAACAAGTTAGTCATCTTCCTTGTGTGTGTGTGTGTGTGTGTGTGTGTGTGTGTGTGTGTGTGTGTGTGTGTGTGTGTGTCATATCCCACAATGAAACTGTACTGTTTAGTTTAGTAAGTAAGTTTACCGTATAAACTACTGAATCCAAGGAAAATCCATTTGTCACCACCACAAAAAGATATGTTTGAATGTTGACCATATAAGGTCCAAACGCTTGAAGTCAGTCACATGCTGAATTACAAACCATCTCATTTAAACATTTAAACATACCTTGAGGAATTTTAAAGCTTGCTAAGTTTCCCCATATTTACACAATAGACATTGTTATAAAACAGCTGGGTAAAATGTGGCCAACCAGTCAGGGATTACAGTGCAGGTCAAGTCTGGCTGTTGGAAGAGATAACACCAATCCATCTGAAATATTTCTGCAGAAAACATTCATTTTGTGGCCTGCCTGGTGGTTTAGTTTAGTTCAGCAGTAACACACAAACCAAAGTGCATTTTCAAGTGTCGGGCGTCAGGAGCAAGTCAAGTCTCAAGTCATTCAAGAAAAGTCCAAGTGAGGTGTAAGTTTTTGTCAGATTAAGTCTCAAGTCCAGGTCAGGTCTCAAGTCATTCAAGCCAACTCCAAGTCAAGTCTCAAGTAAAGTCTCTCATCTTTTAGGAAAAGTCCAAGTCTCAAGTGTGTCAAGTCAAGTTCTTTAGGTCAAAGAAAAGTCCAGTCTCCAGTAATTTCAAGTCTTAAGTCATAGGGCTAGTCTAAATCAAGCCTCAAGTGTGTCAAAACAAGTCTCAAATCCTTGAGGATAAGTCATTTTTTACCTTTAACTCACCATAGCAGTTCCTCTCTTTACCTTTCCATTCTTATTCTTTGTTTAGATATTACCGTTTCAACGAAGATACACGAAGCGTTGATGATGGCTATCCCAAATCTATTAGTACATGGCAAGGGGTGCCTGACAACATCAAGGCAGCCTTCATGAGCAAAGATCAAGGTAAGGGTGGTGTGTATGATATCACCTAGATTATTTTCTCAAATCTTCGGGTGAACCAATACATGTAGAGTTAGTTTTTCCCTCCGGTTCAGGTTTATTTCTCACATTTCTTTTTTCAACCCCTCAGCGTACACCTACTTCTACAAAGCCAACAAGTACTGGAAGTTCAACAACCAGATGATGCGTGTGGAGCCGGGTTACCCCAAATCCGCTCTTCGTGACTGGATGGGCTGTCCTAACGAAGACCCCAAGACGGACGGAGGGAGAGGCGGAGGTGGACACGACAAGGACAAGGAGAGGGAGAAGGACAAGGAGCGGGAGGATAAGGACAGAACTAGAGATAGAGAGAGGGAAAGAGAGAAGGAGAAGGAGCCAGAGAAGGATACGGAGGTGATCATTATTGAAGTGGATGAGAAGGAAGGTGTAGGTGGTGGCAGTGGAGCAGCGGTGGTGGTGTTGCCACTGTTCCTGTTAGTGTGTGTGATTGCGACGCTGGCTGCCTTGGTGTTTTTCCGTCAGTACGGTACCCCGCGCCGACTCCTCTACTGCCAACGATCTCTACTGGACAAGGTGTAGACGGAGGAGGAAGAGCGGGAGAGAGGAGGGAAAGACAGGGAGAGAAAGAGAAAAAAAAAAAAGAAAAGTGGAAGGAAATGTTGAACAGAGATAATGAGAGCAGAAGCGATACAACTGGAGAAATAGCAGAAGGAAAAGCACCAGACTTGCATTTTCTTAAATATTCGTACCACTGCCAGATTCCTTTTGCTCTGTCTCTCAACCACTCCATTCTTCCACTTTTTTTTCTCTCCCTTCTTACTCTGCCTCTCTCCTCGTGGTAACTGACGCCAGCTCATTGCTGTTTGTTTTAGCCTTTTTCAATGTCTTATTTTTATTTTTTGTCAGCGGTCAGTGTTTGTGTCCTTGGGAATTTCCGCTTCGAACCTGCATCTCCATGACGCCCATTCTAGCATGTCCCTTTGAGTAATTAAAGAGTGGGTTTGATCGTTCGTCCCCCTTGTTAACTTGCACACACTCGAATAAGCACACACATTTGGAAACCACAGTGGCATTCTTCCAGTAAAGTAATATGTCAGAGCCAGTATGGACCATGAAAGGGAAAGCAAAAATTATCTGAAGACCTTATGAAGCATGAGATACACTCATTTCGGAGTAGAGCAGTAAATACGACGTGTCTTTTCCTTTTTTATATCAATGTCTTTAGTGCAGATTATTATTATAAATGATGTTGTCATTATTATTATGACTAATACTATTATTGTTGTTGTCCTACGTGTAAAGAATGTGTTTTTGTACATTGTCATTAAAAAGTCCTGCTGGACAGTGACATACAGTTTTGAAAGTGGCCTTAATTTTATATGTGTGGGGATAGTGAATGGGGAAGGGGGTTATGTATTCTTGAAACTTGATTGTTCTTTTTTTTTTATTTTAATTTTAATTTTTTACCTTGAATCCATCTCAAATGAAAATAAATTGAAGATCTGAAAATGACTCCTTTTTGTCATTGTACTTGTTTACAGTTTTCAAATCATGGTGCTACATTACTAGTCAGGGGTTATAAGTAGTTTAACAACAATGATAATGATGCTAGTGATACTGATACTGATAATTATCTAGACTTTTCAACGAGACATTGTGTGTGCTTATATTTTTAAGCTTTTCTTACTAAATAAAGTAATTTCAAAAGGCTTTCTGTGCTTTGATTTTCACTTAGTAAATGACTCACATAATCTTTCTCCCTTTGTGCCATCTTTCTTTTAACTGCTTAAAGCTGAACTGGAGCCACTCACTCCCTTTAATGCAGTAATATCTTCACGTAGGTCTAATTGCTGTCATATAATCCAGCTCTTACCTGGACTCTTCGCCTTTACCTCTCATATCGATCACATCACTCATCTGTCTGGTCTTCCCCAGTCCTCCTGGACCTCCAGGTTTCTTGCTCCCCGACTGCACCGCTCTGCGCCTACTGGCGCTCGGAAACTGGCAGGCCATAAACTTGGTCGGAAAACGCGGACTGGATCCAAAGCTTAAGTAGAAACAGGGATGAAGAGGATTGTGTAAAGCTGTTGTAGCACAGCAGGAAAACATATCTCAGCTATACAGAGAGAGAGAGAGAGAGAGGGTGTGTGTTCTTGTGTTTCTATCCTTATAAGGACCAAAAAACCTTCACAAGAGTAGGAAGATAAGGAAAATCATACATCATACATCTTCAAATGTGTTTGAAGTTAGGGTTTGATAAGCAGTGGAGAGCTTTTTATAATGAGCTTAGTGAGTGAACGTGGTCAATGCAGGTCCTCACAAGGATAGCAATACAAACATGCTCTCATGCATGTTTTGCACCAATATAAATGCCTTTATTTGTGCATTATGCACTGTGTGTATGCACACTCCCATCCACCACGAGCTAATAAAAGCTCAAACAGCAAACCTAGGCGTCTCCCTCCTCCTTAATGATCCCAATAATGAACAACTGCCATGCAGCTATTAGACTCACTGTGAAGATGACTGACTGCAAGAGACAGAGTGGGTGGGGGTCAGCGCCTCTATGATATGTTTTGATTACAGCAATGGAGCTTTATGCAATGAAAATGATGAGGTATTTTCCTATTATGCCGAAAAGATTGAGGGCGCCCATTTGTCTCCACTTAGCTGCAGTGTTTTGAAGAGCTGGGACTGGGGAGAGAAGTCACGAGGCTCTTTGTGGGGGGAGAATGGAGGGAGGAGATGAGGGGGAGTGAGGAGGGTTAAGTCACATTTGGATGCCAGAGATGGAGCAGAATTCCATGAGCAACATCTGGAATTCCAACTGCATCATGTAGGCCAGACACACAGCAGGAAGCGGCAATAAGGGGATGGGAGTTGGTTTGGATCAGTTTAATTGGCTTTTTGGACTACATCACAGTCACAATATATGTAAATAAAGAATCATGTTTTGTTTTTTTTCTCAGCTAGTTTCAATATGCAGCTTTATTCATACTTGATGTTTTTCTTGCTGAAGTCATCTCAGTGGCCTGCACACAAGTCAGTCATTTAGCTGTAGGTCACTATTTGATGTTTTCTGTCTTCTCCAGCTGATTCTGCAGAGTGAAGAAAAGATTCGCCTCAGCATAATTCTTCCCCACAGTCTTTCTCTTCTCTCTGTGTAACTGGAGAGCTTTTTCTTCACTGTCTGCGAAATGACTCACTCCTTTTTCACAAAGCCCAACAAAAGACCAGACCACACTGCCCCGCACTCTTCCAGCCACCTCCTCTCCTCTGGCTCTCACATTTCACCCAGATAAATGAAAAGGTCATTTCTAGTCCTCATTCCAGTGCTACTGTCCACTTTCCACAAAAGCTGATTTACAAACATAAACTCCTCAATCCATTCCTCCATGCCAAGTGCCTCACATCCACTAATCTCCAAATCTCATCTCTCTGTCCACATTCAACTCTACTCAGCAGACATCATTATCAAGCTCCTTTTATGTTCCTGTCTCTGTGTTGGACACTTCCTGTGCCTGTTTCAGTTGGCATGTGTATAGCTTGCAGGCTGATGAATGGAAACTTCCAAATAGGGGAAGTCCTGCTCTTGGCTATTGTGTCTCATAATAGCCAACCCGAACATCATACTGTAATGTAATTGCAGGACCAACCTCAGAGAGAAGACTGAGTAACTTTCCCATTAAATGAGACTGAATGATTAACAGAGAATGGTTAGTGTTACTCTGCCTGGCAACAAGGATGTGGGATGGTGGAAAGGCGCATTTCTAGTGAGTGGCTATATAGGTTACACATGGTTTTCATTTTCATCAGTTAAAGCTCTGCCACATCCTGCACCAAGCACTACTACAGGAATACAACAAACAGGAACAGGGGGTTTCTCTCCAGAGTCTCTGTCTCACACACACAACCCCCGTCTTGAAATTTGGTACCAACACTCATGTTTATTGGAGGATCAATTGTAACAATCTTAACATTTCATGCAAAACTAATGACATCCCTACATTTGTGTTTGATGCTCATAACCAATGTTAGCATGCTAACTCGCTAAACTAAGACAATGAGCATTATAAACATTATTCCTGCTAAACATTAGCATGCTGACATTAGCATTAAGATCAAAGCACCACTGTGCCTAAGTACAGCCTCACAGAGCTGTAGACTTATTTGATATGAACATTTGTGGTTTCCATAGGACATCATACAAACCGCTGTGATATGCTGACCCAATACAGCGAAGAATACAGGATGACTAACTAGAAAGATTATAGACCTTTTTCACAGCAGATATTCTGACGTGTCATAGCAGGAAAAGCACTGGTGTAACCACTAATGCTAACGTTCGCTCGATTTCCATTTAAGTGTCCCATTGAGCCAGCATGCACAAATAACTGATGACATAAACGACCATCGTTCAGGTTATTAAGTACACCTGTGCGTTCCCTCCTATAACATGTCAGAATGCTGTGCAGGGGTCAATCGTGCCTCTGGGAATTTAACTCTCTATTCAAGTGCTTTCTTTCATTCATTGTTTTAAAATAGACTTAGGAAGGGTGCAAGAGTGGTTCTTAAAGTGGAGCTGTTGCAATCCCACACTTACATGCTAGTCTCTCTCTCACACACACACACTTTATTTGTGGTGTACACTGCCAGTGAAAGAGAGGGATCGATACCTAATACTTTTTCCGTTGTGTCTGCATCTTATTATTCCATTTAGCTACAGTACACAGAGCTATGCATGGAAATAACTTTCCCTATTAGTTCAACATAACTTTTTTTGTGTGCCCTAGATGTCCCAATCTCAGTTTTTTTCTGTTTCATCAGATATTTCACCAACGGATTAGTTTGTTTTCCTAGCCATGCAGTTTTGCCAGCGTCTGCCCCCTGAGTGCTGAATCGGCTTAATGCTATCAGTTTAAAGCTACGTGCCTGCTTTCGTTACTCTTAACACAATGTCTGCACTTTGAATTGGGTGTGGTGCAGTGGGAGCCGTCTCTTTTAAATGTCGGAGGGAGGTATTGTGTGGGCGAAACAAATTACAGGTGCAAGGAAGTTAAACAATCAACATTTCAACTTATTTAGGTTGCTTTTTTTTCAGTCCTGTCTCATATGGCGTGGTTTCCCAAGCCCTGCAGAAAAACACCTTCATCATAGGAGATGCTGATTCAGGCTCTCCCAAGTCCAGCTACCCTCGCCCTGACCCAGCCATATGCACAAGGAAACCCCCCTGCTTCGCTGAGGGCCTGGTCAGGATAGTTGGAATCTAATTATATATACAGTCATTCTGAACTCTCAAGACCACAAGAAAGAAGCAGCAAGACTCCCACTGCCCCCCCCCCACATCTCCTGCAGTCTGTTAATGAAGTATCATACAACCTCATGCTTGGTTTTTCTCCCTCTCGCCTCTTCTATCGCAATAAGGCACATCTGGTTTCCATAAGCACATACACATGTCATCACAAAAAAAGGAGGGGTGAAAAAGGAAGAGAGGACTGAAAGAGGAGGGGGAAGGGTGTGTATGTATCAAGGGAAGTTTAAACTTCAAGGAGTGGTAAGACTGACTGTCAAGATATCGCTGTCTCCAACGTCTTCTCACGTGTTTTCATGACACAAGCCAGCTTCCCTACAGTCAAAAAATAAAAGGAAATCTATAAGAGCGTGTATGCATATAGAGGGAGTGTAAGGGAAACAATAGGATACAGACAGAGAAAGAAAACTTCAAGTCATAGGAGAGTGAGAGGAAAGTCAGTGAGACATGCAAAGATCAGAAAGGCCACATCAGAGGTTGCCTTTGAAAGTGGAGCTCAGAGGGTCTCTATGCTGAGTTCCTAACAGTGCTGGACACAAAGACCTATGTGGTTACACTGAGGAGGGGAGGAGGGGAGGAGAAGAGGAGGCGGGGGACGGGGGGGACGGACTGCTTACAGAGCGAAAACATATTGTTTTTACTGCCCATTCATCAGCATGACAGTGGCCTTGCTCAGCTGACTGGCTGATCCTGGAGAGGCCTTTACCACTGACCTGAGCTCTCTCCACCAGACACAGGTGGTCTGCTGTGGTCCTCCAGCTGTCACTAGTGGTTCGGTAGAAGACCCACAACCGTGGAAACATTATTTAGAGTCATCTCTTCATCTGTTGACAATGCTGTTCAGCTCTTTTAACTTTAAATTTGCTAGAAGGATCTTTACCTCGACTGGCCTTCCTGGTCATGAGCTGAACTCCGAGAATCCTGGGTTAAAGCTGCAGTAGGCCGTTTCGCATGTTTACAACTTTAATATTCACAATGTGAAATTGGCAAACTGAAATACTTCTTAGTAGTCCCTGGAGTTGGGGTTCTCTTCGGTGGGGTCAGTTTTCCATGGAGAGAATGCTCAGGTGTTGCTGTTTTGAGGAGACTGCAATAGATTTAGTCACTTCCTGTAGAGGCAGGGACACACATTATGACTGAGACGATTATTAATATGATTGGGGGGTGTGGTTTGGGCTGTAAGATAATAATAATGTAAGATTATGTAAAAAGTGTAATCTTAAAAGGTCCAATGTGTAGGAATTTCTCCCATCTAGCGTTGAGATCATATATCACAATCAACTCTCTCGCGCCACGCAGTTCAAAGTACGTATTACAGCTACGGTAGCCTTCACGCTTGAAAAGTCCGGTCTCTTGCTCTTTTCAATATCCTTTTTCTTTTTCTGGGTGAAGAAGAATCCTGTTCCTGAAATTTGGATTTTGAATACGTGTGGTCCATCAGGCCGGGAAGCTACGATACCCATTAGCAGCATCTGTGAGTTTATCATGTGAAAGCGAAAACACGAAAGGCGGCGCAGTATGTCCTGTATGTCCCTTACCGGCTAACATATTTCAAGATGGCGCATGAATATGGAGCGACTACCCCAAGGGGGTAAACCTCTCTCCACAACGCGTACCTCCTATGGCACTATTTTGATGCTACCTAGCACTGTCTATGGTCTACCCCAGTTCATGCGAATGCAAATGTAAAATTTCAAGCCAAAAGGAATACTTGGAATTGATGGTGGAGGTAAATATTCATGAAAAAGGACAAGTTTGTGAACGGGCAACACAGATTTTGATAATGAACAACTAAACACGTTACACACTGGTCCTTTAAGTCTTCTTATCAAGTCGCCGCCGGTCGTTATCATAGAGATTTTTTTTAAATACGTTTGTTTTGAGTCGTAAGGTTTATGCTACTTCCTGACTGTCAAGGACAAAGTTTCAGCTAGTCTTCAGACTTCCTACAGTGCGTTTACCACAGGCCAATGGAAACCTACACCCTGTTGCATTAACATTCCTCTCACCACTCTCAACATCATTTCCAGTTGCAGCAGGCAGCCGTTTTTGGCGAAAAAGCTCTGATAAACCCACTGTGTGCTACCTGCCGAGCATCGAATGGCAGATAGACAAAGTTTTGCCTCATTTCCACTGCATAGTTCAACTTGACCCGACTCACTTTAGGTACCAGGTCCTTTTCTCCATTTCGTTTTCCACTGCGGATATCACCCCCACAGTGTAGGTGGAATTTTCAGCTGATCACCATAGCGCCACCATGTGAAACTGCCGTGACATCATCTTTAAAGCAACACTCACTGAATCCTTTCATCTGCAAACAAACGGAAACAAACAGCACTTCAACTGTACAGCGTGGCGTAGGCCATAGTTTTGTGGGCTGATATTTTATAAAATCTGGGTCGAGCAAATACAAATAAATTGTGTCCACTTAACTGTTTCTCTGCCATTTAAAAATGTCGGGTTTGTGCAGGATGTCCCAAGTCATGTGCAACTGACGAACCTAGTGATGACTCTCTCTGCAGTGTTTTAACTCCACCTTCTAGTATTGGCTCAATTCTTTGGAATCTCGACTGAGGTGGTACCAAAAAAAGTACCAGGTACTTTTCAAAACTTTTGGAGAACCAAAAAAACCAAACCAAAAAAGAGTTTGTCAAGTAGAGCTGTGCCATGCAGTACGTGGAAATGCTGTATTAGCAACAAGCTGGTGAAGAAAATGGAACATTAAGCAGCTAAGGAGCCAGATATTTCTCTGAATAGTTGGCATAGACCAGACCTAAAACGAGAGAGAATATTGGACTGGAATTTGTCAGGTCAGTAACATGACTCCAAAAAATGCCAAAGTTGCTCGGTTTCTGCTGGATGTGTAAATAGGCAACTGTTTGCCATAACAACTTTTATATATATATATATATATATATATATATATATATATATATATATATATATATATATATATATATAAATAAATAAAATGTTTTCAGCTTGCTTTACTGAAGAACAACAACAAAAAACTTACCAACCCTTAAGGTGTGGTTGGGTGTAAAGGCTGTAGCGGGCCTTTCAACCTTTAGTGTGGAATGACATTTTCTTTGAGGAACTCACTGCCTCAATATTGTAGGCTTTATTGACCATGTCATTAACTTGCCCTCTCTCTTTACTCCAGCCCTGTTTTTTTACTTTATCACACTGTCCTCAGAAACAATCTCTTCCAACTTTCCATTTGGCCAACACATCATCAATTTGCCCTAAACTTCAACTTATCTTCAAAACCTCCAACTGCATGACACTTAACCAACACACAGTGTGACACACATGCACGCTCACGTACATGCTTCTCTCCGCCTGCTTGCTAGATAAAACCGTCAAATCTCTCTCCAGCGCTCTCATTCCAACAAGGCTGCCTCAGTTAGAAATTTGTTCTTGGTTTGCCAGAAAGATGCCAGGGTGAAGGATTCACTGGCCCTCAAAGAGTCCAGACACACAGTGTTGCATCAGGGCAGAAGAATGTTCTGCTCAGCGACCATAGGACTGTAATTACATAGAAACACTGCTGAGCTCTGCAGGATGAACGTCAAGACCAGAGAGATGGAACAAGGGAATAGAAGAGGGCAAATACATGATTTACAGCGGACAGAGAAGGGAAGGGTGGATGACACAGAGAATATGGTACACAGGGTAAACACTCCCAACTTGGAAAAAGCACAAGATTAAGATAAATGTTAAATGAAAGAAAATGCCATTGTCACTGCTAATTATTCTCTACCTTCATATTCTGTTTTTATTTGACTGCATGAAGTCGTTCCCCTTTTGTCAAATGGACTGACGTGGTCCACAATATGGTGTGACTGACACCTTGTGGATTCTTGTGGAAGTGTAACCGCAGATTTAACTGCATACTTAGCTTGAACTTAACTATTCCCGGTAACTAGTAAGAAGTTACATTTTTGCATCCCTGGGACCAATGGAAAACTTCAATTACAAATCCTCCAGCAGAAAGATTGGAAAAGAAATGTCACAGTAATTTCAAATTTCAATTTTTATTATTTATACATTCACCACTGATAGGCGTACTCAAAGAAGAAATTTAAAAACAAACCTTTGTACTAAAATGATAAAATAAAGGTAACAAAAAAAATGGTTAGAAAACTCATAATGTAACCTCCCCTCTTGGGCCTGTATTAATGCTACAGGGTAAGAGAACTGGAGGAAGAGGAGGGAGGAATAAGAGAATCAATGATAAGGACATAATCATAACTTGTGTCAAGTGTGACAGACATCGATTCTCCTCCAAGGAGATTCGGAACCATCACTTAACTAAACAGGGAGAGGAACACTGCCAAAAATAATGTCCAAAAATACCCCAGAGCTGCCTTATTTAAAGACATGATTTTAAGTAATCTTATATGTCTGTACAAAATGCCAAACACACCTATTCCAATATTTTCAGATTTATGCAAGCCTCTGCACAGATGTCAGAGTTTTCTATTTAGGCAGGATTGGCAAGGAGAGCCTTGGACTACATGCAGCAACAAAAGGATTCCTCATCCAGATTTTAGAGCTGTTAAAACACTGAGGCAACAATTGATTGCAAATCATAATTGGCACCTACACTTTGGGGCAAATGGGGAACATGAGGGGAAATTATTAAAATTACCCAGTGTGCCATACTGCAAAACCGTCAAGACAAAAATTTAAGAAGAGAGGCAAAAGTATAAAGAAAATATATCAAAGCTTGACAGAAGTGCGACATACAGCACTCTGGGAAACACCGCAAAACAAAACAAAACAAAAAACACATGGTCCCCTTTAAGCCTGTCTGTGTGTAAGTGTAGATGTGCTATAAAAAAAAAAGAAAAAAAAAAGGTGACAATTTGAGAGATGTGACGACATCAGTTGGTCCTCTGTTGGGTCTCAGTTGTAACAAAGTACATGTAGTGAAAGGCAAATGGAAGAGGGTGGTCTCTAGGACAGTTCCATCAGTTGATTGGCCATTAACGTCGCCTTTCTCGTGGGTCGCTGCGGCTGCGTGAGCGTCTGCCCACGCCTGCTCCACGGCCCTCTGGCCTACGATAGCCATCCCTGCGTTTGTCATTCTCCCTCTCCCTGTCTCTGTCTCTACCTCGGTCTCTGTCCCTCTCTCTGTCCCTGTCCTTTTCCTTCTCACCCTCACTACGCTCTCCAGTTGGGCCGCCTCCAGCTTTCACCCTCTCCTTGCGCTCCTCTTCCCTTTTTTTCTCCTCCTCTTCATCTTGCTCCTTCCTCCGTTTCTCACGCTCCTTCATCCGTTCTGCTTTGGCAGCTTCCCGTTGGACAAACTACAATGAATAGAATGCACAGATCAATACTTTTCAGTCTTTAAGTAAGGACTTGAATTAGATATCTATGCCATGTACTTAAAATTGTGCATTAAAAGCAGGTTGTGTCTCACCTGTTCCTCTGTAAGTGGAAGCCAGTATATGCAAGGAGCTGCTTTAGTTTTGCGGAACAGATCATCAAGCAGCTTTGCAGGGGGATCCTCAGCCATTTTCTCTGCCAAAAACATTCACAATATTAGGGCTGCACGGCTGCCAACGTTTTTATTTATTATCGATTATATCTCAATTCATTGTTTGATTTATAAAATGTCAGAAAACAGCGAGAAATGCCTATCACACTTTCCAAAAGCCCAAGGTTACATCTCCAACTGTCTAGTCTCACAAATGAGAACGTGGAACCAATGAATAGTTCTTTTTTCTTTTCAGCTTGAGCACAATATTCTGTTGATCGACTAATCCATTAATGTTTCAGCTCTACATAGTATTGACCAAAAGTGTATTTTACCTAATGTTAATACAGTCTAATCTCATGCCTGCATGTCTTACCCTTCTTCTCAGTCTTCTTCTCCTTGCTCTTTCCCCTCTCCTTGCGGCGCCTCTCTCTGGAGCGTGACCTCCGGGGACCTTCCTCCTTCTCTTCACCGGGTTTCCCAAACTCTCGGACCTTGTCGCGATCCCACTCCCGCTCTGCTCTAGCCTTCTCTCGGCGCTCCATCTCACGCTCACGCTCGGCCCACTGGTCTCGCTCAGGGAGGAGAGAGGGCAGGGCCGATGTTCGACCACGGCCAGAGCCAGGCCCCCGTTCCTCTGCTCCGGGTTTGCCGGCCACACCCAAGCCTTTGTGGAAGTCCAGCTACAAAGCAGAGATATGCTTAGGCTACAGATGGCTAAGCAGTGTGGGCGTAAGAGAAAAACAGACTGATAACAGTAAGGTCCTACCTCATCCTGCTGGCAGAAGTCTACGTTAAGGACTTTTGGGTTGCTCTGAGGCCATTTCACTCCATGAAGAGCTGCCCGTGTAGCAACTGCCTCCTCTGAGCTACAGTACTAAACACAGAGAGAAGAGGGTAGCTCCATGAGACACAGAAGAACCTTCCACAGGCCAAAAGCAGTCTGGCTCAGATCTACAGTCCTCTATCAGAGAAAACACATGCTCGTAAAAACTCACAGTGACATAGCAGTGAGACTTGATTTTGTCAATCCAGAAGCCCTCCTCCACCAGGGTGCCAGTTCTGCCGAGCAGTTCCTTTAGCTGCCCCAGAGTGAACGGCCTCACCTAAACAAAATATTACAGAGAAATTATCAAGACTGCTTTACACAATTAATAATAGTGTAAGCAAAAATACCAAGCATACATCCATTAACAATATTAATGTATATAGAATGAAGATGAACAAAAACTGCACACTGAGTTTAAGACTACAAAATATAAATTATACCATGGTCTGGGTGGATACTCAATTCTGATTGGCTGCAGGGTGTCCATTAAAAAAAGTGATATAGGACACCTTCTTACGAGTTCTGGTGAAAATGACCGTTTACCGTTCTAAACGAATGTGCTACATTAAATGAAAAAGAACATCTGAATATGTTATTTCCAACACCAAGTGTAGTCCATCAGTTCCTCGTCCTCTGAACACAAGAAATAAGTTACACTGCTTCTCTGAACTGACTTGGTTTCACAGCGATTATCTCTCATCCCGTTCGCTGTTCAACACGAACTTCAGGCTGCGGCCGGCAGTACACATGGCGCATCATTTGTTCATAAAAATCTTTATTGATTTGGGGACACTGAGATGGCTGGATAGCTAGCGTTAGCTTTCTGGCTCGTAGCTGTCTGAGCCAAAGGGTTCCATCTCCCATTGCCGAGCGTGGAAAGTTGTGTCTAAGGTCCGTCCTATTTACTGGAGCAGTAAATACTGTTCGCATTGCATAAGAACCTTATGGGATAGGAATGATTGTTCCAAGTATTAGTCAGACCCTCAGGTGTACCAGGTAAACAGGGAGTTATTCTTGTTACATTGTTAGCTTCTAGCAAAAAGTCAGGCACTGCTAGGCACCGTTAGGCGAGGACACTAGTGGTGCGTCTCAGCATAGCCATCTAGCGGTAGGGGGTTTAAACACAACATAAACATGAATCACTGTCTTACATGAATATTTTTGCACGTAAAAACAAACAAAAAAATCAATATTGCGTTTTTGAAAATCGATAGAGTATTGCTAAATAAAATATCGCGATACTCAATCTTTTTCCTTTCATCCCTACAAGTGACCATGGTATAAGTGGGTTTTATAAACTCCATTATATAATTACTGGAGTTTGGCGGAGGCAAACATTTTACGCGCCGTCGTCCATTAATTCCTGATAATGGACACCTCGTCGGGCATTAACCCACATGTGTGTGTGTGTGTGTGTATTCATGGAAGTGTGTAAATGAAGATACATAATGTGATTATAATAGGTGCCTTATAATCTAAAAAAACAGTCCTGACCTGCACTGTTAGTAAAGTCCATGTCAAGGATAATCCTGGCATCATTTCAGATTTTTATTAACAACAAATGCCCAGAAAACCTCAAAAACACTATTGGTGAGGCTTTGGCTACACACAAAAGCCCGACATACTTGGCATATGCCTCTGTGCCACAAAACTCCACTATCATCCAAAAACTAATATAAGAGAGCCAGACTGTTGCACCTTCATTACAACGAACACAGGCAGTGTTGTTTATTCATAATCTGTAACAGCATTGCTTGTTTTAACATGCTTTAACTCTGAGAGCAGCTGTGTCGAGTACACATCACTGTGCATGTTCAGGGAAGTGATTGTGTGTTTCTAATGCTGGTTCTACTAAAGTCATGTTCATCATATTGACGCAATTTGTCCACCAACGCAAACTGTAGGGCTCTTTTACGCATGAGCTGGATTTTTCCACGATCTTTCCATGGGATTTGTTTATAATAAAAAAAAAGATAAAATAACAACAAGGTAAAATATGCTTCTTTCTTCTTGTAAGGAAGCCAATTAGGTTCTTCACTATAAAAGTAGCCTGTAAAATGTCAAATGCCGTAGCATTTTGGACTAAATAAAACCAATATATTGAGGAACAAGAGGCTGGGTCAGTTTAGGGGTATATGCCTGCTATCACAGACAACAGCTCCACAACATTACCACTAATCAGTGCACACTTATCAATAAATGTTATTAAAGTAGAGTGTTCTCTCACCAGGTTGCTGATGTGAACAATGTTGGAGACTTTGCCGCGAGGTGGCGAGGGTTGACGGGCCGTGCGAACAGGGTCATCGATTGTGATGGAAACGCCCGTTTTTTGCTGGCTGATGGAGCGGCGAATGAGGGCGTCGCTCGGGGTCACTAGGATAAAGAAGGAAAAACAGTCAACATAGTGGCTTAATTAACAATGACCGTATATTTGTTATAATGTATAACAAATACTCAATAGAATTATTTTTTTATTACATAACAAAAATCAAGTCATATCCGTGACCTATACCTGGATAACTGCAGCAATGCAGCATGTAAAGTACAGTGTGTAGACTATGTATTGCCTGTTATTGTGTTATTACAAAAGGAAAATAATTATTATCTTTAAGATAAATCAATATCTAAATCAAATATTGGGAATTCATTTTTGATGACTTTAAAGCTAGATAAAGACCATCTTGTGATGGATCCATTACCAGTGTTAGTTTCTACATCATGGCTGGTATGTGATGGAGACTGGGTTTCCACGGCTCCAGGAAATGAGGCGTCCATCTTCTCTTCATGCGCCCTTGTTGTCATCTCTCCGTCTCCCTGTGGGTCACCCTCCTCCAACTCCTCATGTCTGCTCCTCTTTGTCTCTTTCTCTCCATTCTCCTGGCTCTCCGAGTGCACCACCTGCAACAGAGGGAAGGTATCAACACAAGCAATTGTCGATTAAGAGATGAATGTAACCTTGGACTTTCATGAGAAGCACTTTACACTTCACACTAAAGACAGTTCCTAGCCCGTCATTCGTGTAAAACAGTTAAAAGCTGTAGACCTACCTGTGTGACAGTGCGACGGATCTGAAGATCCTGGTCAGAGCACTCCCTCTCGTCATCCTCAGCACCAGAGAGGACAGCTTCCTCTGGGTGCAGGTCCACTACTGCCTCCTGCCCGAGACACGGGCGAATGTCTGGGATCAGAGACTAAGGGCAAAGAACAAAGACCATGCACAAGATAAATGTAGGGCCTGCAACATTCAACACAGAGGACAGACGCACTAGAAGTGCCTCACAGTGCATCTAAGCGTCCACAAGAGCGTCACCTGCAACCTCAATGTAATATCAGTCTTACTATGCTGCAAATACCTTGAGTGAATCGGTGGTGATGCTGATGGAAGGTTTCTTGGCAGTGACAGCTGTGCTGGAGCCCCACCTCCTCTTGCGACCGGCCGCGGCCCCAGGGTCCTGCTCACCCTCTGCACTGCCAGTGCCTGGGGACGATTTACTGCCTGGTAAGACAAGAAGAAGAAAACGTGTTGAATCCTCCGGCACATGGCATATACAGCATAAGCGGACATGACATCACAAACGCATGCACACAACACAGTCTTCTGGCTCCACATTTTTGATATATGGATGATCATTCAATCCACATTAAAGATTTATTTATCAAGTCGGTAGGGTGTACTTACTGCTAATAGAGATCTTACGAGCTGAGAAGGCCTTTGGTGTCTGAAACACAAGAAGATAAAAACAACCCGATACATAGGAGAGATGAGAGGCAGACACCAAGTGGTCAAGGACAGGTTGCAGGAAAGGTGGAACAATAACAGGAAGAGAGACAAGTAGGGGCTGAGAGTGAATGATAGAAACCGCTGTGCAGTCTTTTTTCAAATTCAAGTCTACTGAATGGCAGCGAGATGTTTTTGTACTGTACTGGTAGTTTAAGTGCATGCTATTAATAATTATTTGACAATCTACACCAAGAGATTATTTAATATAACTTGCTTTTGAAGAGTAAACTGTAAGTTGCAGTCTCTATCATACAAAGAAGGATCTGGTGGAAATACTGCAGTTTAAATTCATTATTTTTAGACTGTGTGTCTGAATAGACACATTAACTCCAAGTAGTTTCACAGAAGTGAAAAATCAACTAAGATTAAAGACAGAAGTATCGAACAATTTTGATTAAACTGCAGTGGCCACAAATAGGATAAAACATTTTTTTAAATGCTGCTTCTTTCAGCAAAGACTACACAGAGTATAACTGGAAACTATGCATTTTCAAAATAACTATGAAATAAAACATTGAGTAAACGTCTACTTATTCCCTGGTACCACTGACACCTGATCCTTACTGGTTTGGATATGGCCCAATCACGACTGCATGTACTGTATCTAGGCAACAAGGGTCCAATCAAAGATGGCTGAGATGTTTGGATGGAAATCTGAAAGCGTGTTGGCTGGCAGGATGGGATCAATAGTTCATTTGGGTAGGGGCTTTGAAATGCTTTTGGCCAAAATGTTCATCCTCAGGTGTTTTGGCATTAGTCCTTTTAAAAATGTGGCAGGTTCTTTTAACATGAGTCCAATGTGCTGGAGACCAGATGTTGAATGCTGTTAACAGTCACTATGCACACAAACCCCAAATTTTGACGTTGGTGTTCAATTGTCTTTGAGGCGCAGTAAGTTCATACTGAAACTTGCAAAGCAGCAAAAATCTGGAGATGGCTGTTGTAGAAAGGAACCCAAACTAAGTCTTTCTTCAGTTCAAATAAAAACTGTTAAGGCCATTGAGTCCAGGTAAAAAGCTTTGGCCTCTTTGAAAACTCATTTAGTATCCAAGGGTATTTGCTGGAGAATTCTGAATCCCATTCCAATAGATTAAAAAAATCCAAAATGTCCTTTGTCAAGCATGTTACAGTCACCAACCATATTAGATGGCATGTCCATAATGCACCACAGTTCTTTGCAAGTAGGTTAAAAATGTCTCAAAGTGAAACAATATAAAAACTCCTCTGTTGTTGAGTTTCACAGCAGCCTTGACATGATGCGAGCACACATCCTTGCTTGTCTTGCCTGATTAGTGGATAAAAGGCTAAGAGAGGTGGCCCACATTGACTAGCCAACTCCTTTCAATCTTCTGGTCCAATAAATAGCTCTTGCCAGCCATATCCATGAACATTAGGCAGCCTTTGTTGCCAGGGGTCTCCCTCTGCAGTGCAGCCTTGGGGGCTTATCTGTGGTCAACTCTGGATTCTTGGGGACAGTGGAACAGGTGCAGCAGTAGCAGTAGTAGTAGTATGCAGGTACCAATAGGGGCAATGGAAGAGGCATGAGCACCTTTATAACAAAGCAATCATTTGGGGTTTAAACATCAGCCACAGTGAGAAAATACCCTTGCTGTTTCTGCATATGACAGTGCCAACAAAGGTTTTATAAACAGCCATATAAAAAAAAAAAGGAAAAGAAATGCAATATCCTATACACATTCTACCACTTGTGAAAAGGGCTCATTAAGTCATCAAGTGGAATATACATTGTAAATGTAGAGAAAAGATTTCCAACAAAGAATAGACATATAATCAAGTGACCTATACTGTAATGTATCCAGGTTAATAAAAACTCAACTATAAAAAAGATTCAACAATAAAAGATCAAATGGGTCCGTCCATCTAAGTCCTCAGCTACCAACAGCTTGGAGGACCAAGATGATTCATGGTTCTTCAGGGGCCTTACCTCCTCACTGGTCTCTGGAAGCTTCTCCGGCTCTGCCATGGCAGTCTCCTTCAACTGCCTGCATAGTGTGAAAAATACATAGTAGCAGGAAAAGAGGGAACAGATGAGCAGCCCATTAGGAAAGAATAATCGTTTTCAAATTCATTTTTAAAATCAGCTAATGACAATTTTGATTTATCAAGGCTAATAAATACATGCAACAGCATACATTCATAGTTTAATAGAAGCAATGAAACACACAATATGAAAGCCAATACCACTTTTAAAAAAAAATGTCAGTCAGTATAAATAATTTAAAAATGATGTGAGAATCTGGTAATGCATAATGCCTTCTCCGCATATGGGTATGTAATCAAAATCATTAGCAAATGCCTTGGTATTTTGTCAGCAATTACATGAAGTACAGTAACCTGTAGTTAAATGGGCTAAACATGCAAAAGCACTACTATGTTCCTTTAAATCTCATTAAACTACAATAACATTTAAATCATGGAGTCCTAAAAATAGATATTAATGTTATTTGAAAAGAACCACAAGGCAGCATTGAAAACATTTAAAAAAAAATCTTAGCAGATGAATCTACTCAACTAAGATACACAAACAGCAGCAGGAGATGCTAAAATAACGGCACCTTAAGCGCATCTCACACTTTGTCATTTCACAAATACATTGCTCTTAATTCTCCAATGGGGGTTGAATGACTGAGTCAAGGAATGCAGAGCGACTGCAGTCCTCCTTCAGACCTGCCGAGTCCGTTAACACCGAACCAATCGGCCATAGACCGCTACACAATGCCTCGCTAATGAGCGCGCGCCTCACGTTCTCATGTCTTCCTCATGCGCGCACACGTGAACACTTCCACTCATTCCGACTTAACTTAGGAGAACTTCACAGCAAAGACACAAACCGTGCTCCCGTTGAAACGCAGCATCGAGGCGGCGACTGTTACTGAAACGACTGCGGCGCAACGAGCCACCTCTCTCCCCTCCCTCTTCTCACCAGAGACTACTCTTCTTTGAACGCATTCATGTCCGTATCGGTTGGCAACCAAAACCTGCGACGGAGAAAACCCTCGCCTGCTGTTTAGCTGAGCCGCTGTATGGAAAACCATCCGCTGCATCGGCAGCTAAAGCAATCGTCGGGGCACAGCCATGTTGCAAGGAATACAAAAAAGAAAGAAAGCTCGTGTAGAAAAAGGACCCGCATCTTCTCAGCCACACCGGCTTCAAGGCAGTCTCATCAATCGCCTGATGGGAAAGTCACTACTCAGCATCTCTTATGACACCGTTTTATCATCGCCATAATGTTTTCATAAAGCATACAGATGCTAAGGCTCTAATGGAGCAGGATTATATGATCTGATGGTAATGACCAAGTGAGCTTACAAAGCAACATTTGTCAACATAACAGTGGCCACATCCTTCTCATTATTAATGAAATAATGTACCAAAAAAATGTCTAGTCAGATGTTTTTAAAACAATATTAGATACTTTAACAGCCTTGCTCAGAAAAGTCTGGCACTGATTACAATTTTTTACCATATCACACTTGCATCCTTTGAGAGCACTGAAGCTGATGTCTGGCGACTATTACTACAGCTGAAAATAAGCCGGCTAACACCGGCACTTTTACATAAATGTTGATTAATTATACGTTCCACCAAAAACAAGACAATTGTGATTTGTATAAAGAAATGCAAACAACCGCTGATCATTTATTCTATCCAGGAATGTTGTGTGGACTAGCCAGACCTTCCACCGCAGCGCTGTGGAGATAGGTGTGGCAATGCGAGATTAATCAACTCTAAAATTGGGAAAATATCCCTTCAACCTTATAACCTTGCCTTTTTCCTCACCGTGGGCTTCATGTAAAGCTGCATTAAACTATCATACATACGTGATTATGTTTTCATATCAATGTCAATCAGTTTTCATCAACTAGCACATAAGAATATTTTTTTGTGCCACAAAATTTCATATTTTAGAGCACCCATGACTATTCTATAACTCCAATACATTTCATTGGTGCTTCCTACCTTATTTATAAAACGTTATTTTTTCAATTTAAGTTTACTTGTTTCCTCTGTGCACAATGTGATTTTAATTGTATGGTATTTCTGGCAGAGTGGACGTAAGTAACAGTGAGTGGCACAAATCCCAGACCTGCAAACTCTAGAGTAGTGAAAAAAGTGACATCATACTTAACAGACAATGGATAAAAAGTTGCCAGGGGCATGCAAAACGTTTGGACATTAAAGCCTAAATTTGGTGGCCTCTGGCACATTTTTGTGCCTCTAATACTCTTTGTTGCTTCTGGAAAATACTTCTCCAACAGCGAGAGGGCTACTGATGTAGGGACAACGTTCTTTAATCTGCCTGGCTCTGTGGACCTGTCTGAGTCTACAGTGGACCTGTATGGTTCCTTTACCTGCTTTATAAAACAAAAACTAATTCATGTTGCAATTTATTGTGGATCTAAAACTAAATCACATAATGTCTGCACCATTAAAAAAACTGACTCAGTGGGTAGAGCAGGCGCACATATACTGAGAGGTTTATGCCTCGACGCAGAGGTCCAGGGTTGAAATCCGACCTGTGACAATTTCCTGCATGTCTTCCCCCTCTCTCACCTAGCTGTCCTATCGAATAAAGGCAGAAAAAGTACCCCCCACAAAAAACTGACAATATTACAATTTACATTTAACATGGTATTAGTTCTAAATTAAAAATATTCTGGATTCATTCTAATATACTTGATCAACTGACCAATAATTTTATTCTTTACGAAGCCTGTCAGAGTCTTTTGATTTCCACTACACTCTAGCTTCCTTTTGGGTGCCATCTTTCCTCTTCTCTATTGATATACTCCACATCTATGGGCATTGAGCAGGTGTGACTTAAGAATGAACATTAACTTTGCTACACACAAAGCAGGAGAAGATTACTCAATGACAGGATAACCAAATATGTAAACCATATATACTTGATCATATATATGTTTTGAAGCTGAGGCTAGTGGTCGTAAAATGTACATGCATAGTGAATCGCAACTTCTTAATCAAAACTATTTTTTATTAGAATCAAAAATGTATTCAATAAAGTCGCCAGCTGGACTTAAATGAGTAGTTTTTAGAGTCGGCTGTTTGGCCGGCGGCCGTCCCTTATGGAAAACTCTGAATGTATAGGATGTGTTTCGTAAGAGCAAGACTTAAAAGCAGACCTCCGTTTGTCCGTTTCCTCCTCTCTCTCGTCCTTTCTCTTCCTTTGTGACGCCTCTCTGGTTGGTGCTTCAATGAACGGTTTCTGGGGATTTAAAAAAAGGGCAGGAAATGGAGTTGAGAAATTATATAATGTACAGTATATCAAAGTAGTTTAAGTAGTTAACGTAATGCCACTAAAAGGGAAAAATAGTGGCATAACTTGATTTTAGATCAATCTTTTTCTTAAGAATTGAGATTTTTAGCTAAGATGTGGATAGTTTTTACAAAATCTGGTGCTGTGTAAACTTATAAGCAACTGACCTTGGTGTGACTGTCTCCATCAGCAGTTGTGTTACTCTTCTCTACAGACATCTCTCTTTTGCCAGGGGAGGCTTTTGGTGTTTCCTTTAAACCCTCAGTCTGAGCCTCTTGTGTCACCCTGTGCTGTGGTGAGGAATCTCTTTCAGGTTTACCTTCCTAAAATAGACATATAACAGATCACATTTTATGCTATAACAATACAACCTGAATATTAACAGAGCTTACTGAAAACAGATTCTTTGTTAGATTTCTCCCTTATCTGGATTCAAGGGCATACACAGCATCTGACTTGTCTGCACGTAACAAGCACCACTCCTCAGGTAGGATAACTGGTGTTGTACACAATTACAAACAGAGCTTAGTTATATAAACTATAAAATGTATAACCAATTCACATGTGCATGGCTCTATCTGATCCTATATTCTGGTCACAAACCTGACACTGTACTGGTAAACCCTCCTTGTTGTTCAAAATATGTAACAGTCTTTGTTGTTTTCTGAGCCATTCTTCACTACCGTGCCTTTTAATTCACCCTTACAATGTTTCAAATCATCACTGTCAACACATCTTCAGAGGTGTCTTCACAGTAAAAGCCAAGAAGTGTTTAGTATGTATCAACAGTAGTTGTATGGTGTATTCAGACATACAGATACAAGAGAACAAGAGGCAAAAAGGCAGTACACCGCTCAATGCAATTGAAGCTTTATATATTCCTGTGGGCCACTTCTAGAGTTTCAAAGAGGCAAAAATGCCCATTTTGGCTAAGAAAGTTTTATCCTTATGCAAATGTATTCTGACATGCAGCAGTAGCACAGCTCGTGAACCAGCCAATTCTACTCTGCAGAAAAGGATGCATCCACACCGAAAAAAGTTGTACAAATACGACCGAAATGCCAATTAATCTTGGCAATTTGAGCGAGATTGTTGTATTTAACAATTTCAGAAACCTTACATTTTCCACAATTCTACAATTGTTTGTTAGTTTTGTCCTTTTTAGGCTATATGCTATGGATATAGTATATTTATATAGCATGTGCTTTGTATATAATTAGGCACAGTTCACTCTAAGGTACAGGTCTAATTTTCAGGAATTTTTTGTGTTTTTTGTTGCCATTGTGTGTTTTGACTACAACTGTTGCACAGACAGAAGTTAAGGCCTTTGAGAGGGGAACATGCTTCAGTAACTAATCATGAACTGTGCTGTATGTAATGCATTTTGTTTTTGGACTTGATTTGTAAATGAATGAATAAAATGTCAAAACAAATGTAAAAGATACCTTAAATATGCTGAGGTGAAATTATTAACTTAAAGACATGAAAGCTAGCTTAAAATGTACTGAATTGTCAAGCATCAATGAACAATGATATTACTCTCTTTTCCACATAGAGGCATAGTCAGTCTGAATGCTCTGTGGAGCGCTAAACACACCTGAAAACTAGAGACTCCCCCTTTGTACTTGTATGTCTGAATGTATAGTTATAAACCAACAACATTCGTTTATCTGCGCAAATGATAGTAGCAGACTGCAGTGGGGCGCCTGCTGTGATAATGCCATCTAACTGACAGAGTGACTTTAAACAACTATTGATAAATAAGACAATGTATTGTGCATACTGCCATGGTGCTAAAAACTTCAGAGTCTATTCCTGTTATATGAAAAACACACAGCGTGCCTGGCATCACAGTTACTAATGGTTAAAGGCCTGGGTAACACTTGTTACACCTTGATTAACCCTATTCAATTATCCGATACAGTTGGTCGCACCAGTGGTGATTAAATGATGACGATGATAAAGCACGTGAACTGTGCGTTTTCTATTTCTGCTCAATTTAGGGCAATTTGTTTTGGTTTGATATGAAGTGTTTAGTCATAAAAACACGCATGATAGGTAACTCCTGCCATTGCCGTAGGTACTGGCATTACAACTGGAGTTGGTCCTTGGGCATTGGACTTTGGCTACCCACTGCTCCTAATTGGTTAGAATGGGTTAAATGCAGAGGATATTATTTTTTGTTTATCAGTGTAAAACAAAATGAAAACTGTACTCAATGAAAAGGTTCCAAGATAATAGGCACTGTATGTCAGAGGTTCCTTTTAGACCACTTACCCTTCTACCTCTTGAGGTGGAGCAGGTTTTCTCTTGAGAGGATGTGGATGAGCCAGAGGACCGAGAAGACGAGGACCCGGAGTCCGATTCTGACGAAGAGGAATCATTAGACGATGATCTTTGTCTTACTCGTTTTTCTTCCTTGTTTGCGTCTCTTCCCCTCCGCTGTGCAGTATCCACTGGGTTTGTAGGACCCTTGCTTTCATCCACTTCTTTTGCTTTTTTGGAGGATTCCTTGGCAGCCTGTTCCGACTTCACAGAATCTGCTTTATCTTTGTCCTCCAATACTAGACTGGTGGCCCCTTCTTTTTTGGGACTTGGGACCAGTGCGGTGTTAACAGTGGTCTCCTTCTCAGGCTGGGCCCCTTCAGATCCCGTGGCTCCGGCAACAACCTCCCGTTTTGTCTGCATCTGTGGATCTTCCTGTTCAGCGGAGGACGGGAGTCCTTCCTGCTGGCGCTCCCCGACATCGGTGAGGGAGGAAACATGGGAGGCCCGAGGCTGGGGGGTATCAGAGAAGTTACGGGGCCGCTTTATGACCATGGAAGGGGAGGAAGATTGGAGCTGAATTGGGGAGTCCCTTAAGAACCGGAATTTCTTGAATGAGGACTGAGTCAACGGAAGTGTTACTGGCATGGGTGCACCGGATTCTGCTGCTTCACGCCGGGACATTGGAGTATGGACATCTTCTTGCTCTCCTGCCTCTGTCGATGACTTTCTACCTGGTCCTGTGGAGAGGGGGGGAGGAGTGGGCAGGGGGGTGAGACCAATCTCACGGCCACGTTTGGAAGGAGGGAGGTGACTCTCCCTATCCTTTTCAGTCCCCCTAGCTCTCTCGTTCTCCTGTTCCAGGGCCCTCTCCTGCTCCTCCTTTTCTTTCTGCATTGCTTTCTCCTTCTCTAACCTTTCTTGTTCGAGTGCCCTCTCCTTCTTTTCCTTCTCCAAGGCTCTCTCCCTTTCAAGTTTCTCCTGCTCTAAAGCCTTCTCTCTCTCCAGCCTCTCTTTCCTCTCCTTTTCGGCTCTTTCCTTCTCCTTCCTCACCTGTTCCAGAGTTGCCTCTCTCTCCAATCTCTCTTTTTCCTCCCTCTCTCGTTGCAAGGCCTTTTCCCTCTCTATCCTTTCTTGCTCCAATGCTTTCTCTCTCTCAATTCTCTCCTTTTCCTTCCTTTCCAGCTCTAACCTCTGTTCTAAGGCTCTCTCTTGCTCCAACCTCTCTTTCTCTCTCTCAATTCTCTCTTGCTCTAAGGCTTTCTCAATTCTCTCTTGCTCTAAGGCTTTCTCAATTCTCTCTTGCTCTAAGGCTTTCTCAATTCTCTCTTGCTCTAAGGCTTTCTCAATTCTCTCTTGCTCTAAGGCTTTCTCAATTCTCTCTTGCTCTAAGGCTTTCTCAATTCTCTCTTGCTCTAAGGCTTTCTCAATTCTCTCTTGCTCTAAGGCTTTCTCTTTCTCAATTCTCTCTTGCTCTAAGGCTTTCTCTTTCTCAATTCTCTCTTGCTCTAAGGCTTTCTCTTTCTCAATTCTCTCTTGCTCTATGGCTTTTTCTTTCTCTAGTCGCTCTTGCTCCAAGGCTTTCTCCCTCTCTAGTCTCTCTTGCTCCAAGGCTTTCTCTCTCTCTAACCTTTCCCTTTCCAACCTTTCCTGCTCCAAAGCCTTTTCTCTCTCAATCCTCTCCTTCTCTTTTCTCTCAGCCTCCAGAGCTATTTCCCTCTGTAGCCTCTCTTGCTCAAGAGCTCTTTCTCTCTCCTTTCTTTCCTGCTCCAAAGCCTTAGCTCTTTCTAGCTCCATTTCTTCTCTCTCTCGCTTCTCCCTCTCCTCCTTTTCTCTCTGCAGACGTTCATGCTCCAGGGCCCTCTGTCTTTCGAGCTCCTTCTGCCTCTCCAGCTCCAGGGCCCTCTCTTGTGCTAAGGCTTGCTCTCGTGCTACCCTCTCTTTAGCCAAAGCTAGTTCCTTCTCCTGCCTCTCTCGTTCTAGAGCAAGTTCTCTCTCCCGCTGCAAAGCCTTTTCTCGTTCTTCTCTTTCTAAGGCCTGCTGACGTTCAATTCTCTCTTTCTCCAGAGCTCTCTCTCTTTCCTCTCTCTCCAGGGCAAGAGCTCTTTCACGCTCTTCCTCCATTGCTCGTTCTTGCTCAAGTTTTCTTTGCTTCTCTTGCCTTTCCAGCTCAAGGGCCTTTTCTCTTTCTATCTCAGAGTCCTTCTCTCTGTCCCTCTCTTCTGCTGCAGTGGCTTTGAGCAAACTCACAGGTACTTGAATATGGGCCGAATGTGCTCCTGTGATACCCTGGTGGGTGCCTGAAATCATGGGAAATGACACATGGCCTGCAGTATTGGCGGTGTGAGTGATGGCAGATACCAGACCCTCTGGATGACCTCTGCCAGGAAATGATGTAGCCGGAGTACTGCTGTCCTGCCTATCACCTTCCCCAGTGCCGCGGTGCCAACCTGCTCCCGAAAAAGCACCTTCCGACGCCATTTTACGTGCCAGAAGGGTCAGCGGGCCCGGCTTACGCTCTGCATGTCCACTCCTCTGTGGCTCTGGGCTGCTACTGCGGCTGCCGCTGCTGGATGAACCAGAGCTAGAGGTACTGGATGAGCGCCTAGCTGGGGCTACATCTGGACTAGGGGGGCTCTGTTTAGGGGTGTCAGGCAAGGGGAATGATAACTCTGGAGGTGGGGAGGGAGGAGGTGTCGGCTGGCGGAGTTGAGGGGACAAAAGGGAAGGCATGTGCTGCTGCGGGGGTTGACAGGATGCTCCAGACCTCTCTCTGGTCGTGGGTACTTTGGCTGGCTCTCTGTGGCCTCTCCTTCGAGCACTGCTTTCCCAATCATCATCGTCACCATCCTCCTCGCCATCCTCACTATCGTCATCGTCGCTGTCAGCAGCAACTTTGTTGGAGGCAGACCCCTTCTCTGGCCGGTGCTCACCACCAGGAACATGCACGGCCACAGAGCCAGAAGCAGGAGGACCGGACATGTCAGCCTCCTGGTTCCGGTTACCCTCGCCCTCATTCACTGCACCAAACAATCCCTCTCCACCAGAGGGGCCAGGCGGCTTGTGCTGCTCAGCCAATGCTGGCGTGGCATCCTGGTGAGGATAGAAAGGAGGAAGGGGGGGTTCATAGCAATAAGTTAATTTGCTTTCATGTAAAGGATCTGGCACCATTCTTACCAGCAAGTTCCTTTGAAGCATAGAATCTCCCAAAAAAAAGATTAGAGAATGTGACTGATTGCAAGGTAAGAAAAGAAAGTGATGTCTGACCTGGGCTTGAGGAGGGCATGATGTACTGTTATTGACTTCTGTGTGGTCCTCTGGCTCTGTTGTATAAAAGACAAATGAATAAAATCACAAAAATGTTTTGCATACACGAGACCCGAGATGTATATAGTACCTTACTAAGTTGCACACTTACCATTTGTGTCATATGCTTCACGAGCCTCTCTCTCCAGCCGCTGCCTCAGGAGCTCCTGTTGTTTAGCCAGATACTGCTTGATGAAGCTGTTCTGGCTCATTTCCTCACCAATCTAAATATAGAAACCATTAAAAATAGAATGCATCTACCTTTCTGCTAATTGTCATTCATGCTTTTATTATATGGGAAGAGGCTTCAGCGGTTGAAAGGAGAAAGAAACACTTACCTGTGAGTTTGGCTGCAGTCCGATGTGAGCGGTGGAGGTCCTCTGCAGATTCTCCAGCATGAGAGCCTGTTATTGAAACAATAGACTTTATTCATTCGATGAAAATAACAATCAGGTATTCTTCCGGAGGTGTTAGAGTTGGCACTGGTGCTTTTCAACACAAATATATGGGTAATTTATGACAAAATAGTTACTGTGTACTGTAGTCAGTAATAATTTATCATTACTACTGCCAATATTTCCATCCTTTACAAACTATTAGGAGTCTCTATACGTGCCTTGGTATGCCATCAACATAGATGGGACAAACATTATTCTGCATAGCTTTCTTAATAATCTTTGGTTTGGAGAATGTTGCCTTTGATATAGCGTACAGTAGCAGGCAATAGGAAAATTGTGGAAAAAGACAGGAGGATAACATACAACAGAGTTACCTGCTCAGAAGCAAACAAGTAACACAGTAAGAGTCATAAGGGCTAATAAGACAAGGCCTGGCAACTGGCAGACCAGACTGAGAACGATGTGGGCAGAGTTGCAAGAAAAAGCTACTGGGCCTAACTTGGTTTCAATTTAACGAGTCTTTAATTTAACACTTGTTGTTTTCATCCATCTCTTTCCTGACAGTGAGCAATGCAGCAATCCTCCCACTCCGTTGCTTGTATTATTTCACCCTGCATGCATGCCTGGTGCATGCACATGTATGTAAACAACAAATACTTTGTGAAGTATAACGGCAATGTTAAATAATGCTATGATCTCCAACATCTTGGGCAGCGATAAGCAGTAAAGCAAACAACTATGTGATACCAAATTAAAAAAACAACAACAACAATAATGATAATGTAACCATCCAAGGCCAGTGGCTTGCTTTTGTTGCTAGTTGGATTATAATTGCTAAATTATATACAATTGTGCAATCAAACTTCCAAATTTTATTTTATTTTTGTATTTAGCCTACACCGGTAACAGACTGTGTAGATTTGTTTATAGGTTATAACTAAATAACAATGTCCAGATTCTACATGTGAAATAAGGGTGACAAAATTCTACATTGGCATAATAAACATTTAACAAAGCAAAAGCAAATGCAAACACCACTTGCTGCTGCTGCTTCCATGGCGCATTTCTGCGGAAAAATGGTAACGTTAGTAAACTGGATTGCGTTACCCGCTTAAAAAAAGAAAAGCATGCCCCAACTTTCTTGGCGAGGTGGATAATGTTGATTACTTGTCGCAATGTAAACAAACTAGCTCATCCAGGACCTATGCAGCTCACGGGCCTGGGCTACATTTAAGAGCTAAACTATTGCTAAATTTGGCGGAAAACTGCGAAATCTGTCTATTTAAAAACATTGCATTAACGTTGAATAGACATACAGAGTAAGCTGGTAATAGTTGTCGAGATACTAAATAACTTGTGTGACGTTAATCTACCGGCAAAACTCATGTACACCAAACATTGCTCGGGACCGACACAGTTAGCAGTAACAGATAGCAGCAAACCAGGCCACCGCTCAAGTCACAGCGTTAGCCAGGGGAGCTAGGGAGCTAACAGGACAACATAACCCGACACAGACTTTGAAATTAGCCCATAAGTTGATTGAACTCCAGGTCTTTCTACGGTTGGTATAATTATACACGGCGAAAACACTGCTTAAACACAGCGTAGTGCAAACAGACACATTTCTCAGCTGATTGGTGGTCGTCAACCTCGAAAACTCTACTACGCTGCTCGGCAGTAACGATAGTTGTCGGCCCTCGAGAGAACATCAGCCCGTTTTATCGTTAACGTTAGCTCGAAGCAACCGTGGTCCCGTATTTCGCAGGAGAACTCACCCCTTTGAGTCTTTTGATTAAAGCATTCTTCTGTCCGCTTTTGGAGAGTCCTCTCTCCTCAAGAGCAGCTTTTAAATCCGCTACTCGAAGGGACTGTAGCGGTCTCCCGTCCAGCGTAACGTCTTCGAGATCCGCCATTTTCCGTTCCTCTAGTCAGTTCCCAGCGAGAGCGACGAGCAACGCCTTCCTCCACCCAGCGTCATCGTTGACGACTTCCCCCTTATCATAAATCTTTTTTTATTATCTTAGCAAATTTCACTTTCACAAAAGTACATTTTGTAACAAAGAACTGTATTTAAAGTGTTTATGAATTAAATGCAACCATACATACAAACTATTCAGCACTCCAATCCCAAAGCCTTAAAGACTCTTATACAATTTTGAATGGCCTGAACTGCTGAATCCTTTTCTTTTTTTTTGTCATTTTGTTGTTTTACTTGATATCATTTATTTACCAGTTAAATAGACCCCAAGACAGTATTCTCTATGTAGCCTATTTGTTGTTTGCCATTGCACTTGTTTTGCAATTAAGAATTTGAAAATAAAGATTTCTCAACATGTAAGCCCAGAGAACACTTAATTCATTTTCAGTACTATTGAATGTATTCTATATAGTATACACAAATTACCGTTTTAATCTTTTTATTTCGTCAACGACAAACTTTGCGCATATTCGGCGCAAGTGTGATTGCCTACACGACAAAGCTAATGAGCCAACTGCTGTTCTCTTAATACATCCATGCTGCACAGTCACAGTGCACACTCTTCCTGTTTGTCAGAAAGATTAGTAGTGCGATTCTCGTCCTCTCGTCTCGTTCAGCAACGCTACAATTCAAATATGTCGACAATAAGGTGATTAACGTTTAAAAAAAATTATG
This sequence comes from Sander vitreus, assembly GCF_031162955.1. Lineage (NCBI taxonomy): Eukaryota > Metazoa > Chordata > Actinopteri > Perciformes > Percidae > Sander > Sander vitreus. The sequence continues at coordinate 22,833,594 of NC_135866.1, forward strand.
GGCACTCGCAACCATTTATGTTAGGAGCAGTTAATTGCGACGATAGGTCTAGATTAAGACTCCTACAGTAGTGTTGCAAATAGGCTAAATAAGCTAAGCTACATGATAACGTTACCCGGACCAGAGCAGTCTCTCGGTGCTGAGCTGATTAACTTACAGCAGAGGAATAGCTGGCTTTCCTCAGGCTGAAACAAACCGGTTTTTACCAAAGATGTCGTGGTTCAATCATGTCAGTCAAGGCTTAAATCAGCAGCAGCAACTGCAGCCCACAGACAGCCACAGACTCACGGCCACTGACATGCAGTCTAGCACTCACAACTCCAGGCTCAGAGGTCCGACAGAAGGATCACCGACCATGGTAACACAACACTGGAACGGCTACTCCACTCCCAGCCCGGAGGACTTTCCATCAGCTTCACATGGTGTAGTCAGCCCTCCCAGCCTTGGGAACCTGTCCTGCGCTTCTCCGAGTGCAGCTAAGATGAGAGACCTGGAGCCCATCTCATATGTAAGCCTCCAGGAGCAGCGGTGTGTCCTGAGCTGGTTCCAGGGCTGGAACGCCACTCAGAGGGAGCGATTCTTGCAGGACCTTCTGGGGAAAGCTGTACCTGGAAAAGTGTGCACCCTCCTAGATTCACTCAGTACTCTTCAGGTACTGTCAATTCTTAACAGATTGTCCAGAGTGATTATGTCTAACCTTTTAACAGCTGCTTTCTTTCTTTTTTTTTTGTACACCTACAAGGTTAAAGACAGACTACCAAACATCTTTGAATGCCAGGTGCGCCTGTGGACCCAGTGGTTTGAGTCTTGGAGAGAAGAGGAGAGGAATCATTTCCTGCACATACTGGAAGAGCGGGATCCAGTTTTCGTTGCCCACTTTTACAGGAGTGTAGCCGGTACAGCAGGAAGAGACTGAGCAATGTTTGCATTGTGATGAAAAAGCAAGTGATTAAAACGTGTTAAAGAGGTGACGTGTGGTGGGAAATATGTATTAGATCTGAGATAGTTCTCTTCAGAGAAATGTTTGTGTCACTGTGATGGTATTTATTGTTGAAGGTAAACCATTTCATTGTAAGAACACAAGTGTTCATTCAATACAAGTTTTTATTAAGTTTCCTACACTAGTTTCCCCAGGGCTTCATCACACATTATACCACTTTTTTATTTTTTATTTTTAAAGAAATTTCAGAACTTTTTGTGTAATGCTTTCATCAGCTCTGCCATCTAGCACCCCAATGGTGTGAACATGAAATAAACAGGTTTAATATCTGGCTGTAACAATTAAACTTACAGGGTACATTTTTCAGAACTGGGCCTAGTGATTGAAACACCTGGGCAAGAGGACACATTCTTCTTCTATTCTTCAAAACATAGACAAATAAACAAAATGCATCACTGTACATTAGTTGTTGTTTAATTGTCTGAAACATTTAGCAGCAGTAACAACAGAAGTATGTGTGAGAACTACTCTGCAGTCACAGGGATTGTTTTATTTCCCTACTAAGGTTACCATAAATGAGAGACGTGGCTAAGATTTTTACATCGGACAAAACATAATTTGCCCTGTTGTCTATTTTATCCAGTCAACTGAACCAGAAGGGAGTAACACTATTGGTGTCAGACTTTCAACATCCCCAGCACAGAAATTGACAAATGGATAGATCTTGTCTGTAAATCTTTGACCTACAAATGAGTAGATATGAGATCTGGCACCAGCGTCATAAAATGAGATCTGTCCCTTTTTGTAGTCCAGCAGAATTCCCAGTGTAAGAGGTTGCGTCTGAATTGGAATAATGAAAGGTTTACTATCAGCAGCTTTCAACTGACTCTGTTTGTTCATGACTAGCGTCCAGAAACCGTTTTCTGGACTGAATGTTATCGATCCCTTTCTTTGAGCAGATTCACTGGCCATCCCAAGGTGGTAACAAAGCTTCCCAGCTACAGACACCTCCCAGTAGTGTCTGCCAGTTGAGAAGCCAGTCGTGCCAAGGACAGCGAGAACCACATCAAACCGGCCTGGATTGTAGGGGACGTTTTGTATTTCTTCACTAGTAGAAATCCTGGTGTTATCTGCAGAAAGAGCTATTCTCGGGTGTGCTGTGTTTGGATCCAAGGTCACCTGCCCTGTAAATCGAGAAAATGTGGTCAATCGTGCATCTTTACATCACATTTTGAAAAGTAATTGACATTAAAGCACTACTCCAGTGATTTAATATGTCACTTCCATAAAGTTCAGGGAGTAACAAGTGACAGATTAAAACTAATATTTGCAAAACCAACAAGCTTGTGGTGGACTATTAAGAGGAACAGGACTCCCCCTGTCCTGGTTGTCATCCAGGGAGAGGAAGTGAAGAGGGTGGTCTGATACAAGAACTATGGGATCCAAATAAAAAAAAACTGAAGCCCTCTTCAGGAAGGGACATAGCAGACTGTTCTTCCTGAGGAGACTCAGATCTTTCAGTGTGTGCAACAGGCTCCTGCAGATCTTCTATCAGTCTGCAGTAGCCAGTGCACTGTTTCCTGTAGTGGTGGCATCCAGGCTTGGAGGTCAGCAATCTCAACAAGCTGTTAAGGAAGGCCAGCTAGGTGATCAGGTTGGAACTGGACAGTGTGGAGGCAGTGGCGGAGAGGAGGACGAGGGACAAAATCAAAGTCCTCTTGGATAACCCTTCTCGCCCTCTACAACGAGCTGTGGCAGATTGGCAGCTTGTTGCAGAGAAAAAGGATGAAGGACAAGAGCAAAGCCTGGAAGTTGTTTTTCATCGAGTCGAGGGTCTAAGGATAGTGGATGTTATTTTCTGTACAGATTGGTGAAGACCCTCAAGGCAAATGTTTGTTTTGTGATGAAGGGATATATAAATACAATTGATTTTACTTGACTTTGTTAAAGTGCTCATATTATGCTAATTTTTAGGTTCATAATTGTATTTACAGGTTGTACCAGAATAGGTTTATGTGGTTTACTTTGAAAAAAAACACCATATTTTTGTCGTACTGCACATTGCTGCAGCTCCTCTTTTCACCCTGTGTGTTGAGCTCGCTGTTTTAGCTACAGTGAGGCATCGCACTTCTGTTCCATCTTTGTTGGGAGTCGCACATGCGCAGTACCTAGGTAAGGACTACTACCCAGTCAAAAGCAGAATATGAGGGCGTGCCATGCTAGCAGCTAGGCCAGCATTATAACGTGTGTTACAAAGTGACGCACGTTCGTCACGGAAGTAAAGGCTGGACTACAATAGAGCTGTTTGGAGCAGTTTGTGAACAGTGTTTTCTGTTGGAGATGGTAAGTCCCTTTGGGGTGGACTTTGGGCTTTTTCACTTTGTAAACCTATAACGTGCACAAAAAAGATATATAGCACAATAAAGTAAAGGGGAAAAGCCCAAAAGCATAATATGAGCACTTTAAGTGCTGCTGTTCTTGTTCTGCTGTAGGTCTATTAGTGTGTCAGGGACCAAGCAGTAAGACAATTAGGAAAACAGGAGTTTGTTGAAAATAATGGGTTTTTATTTACCCAAAAAATGCACAAAACAATATAAAACCAAGAACTTAAAGCGCCCATATTATGCTCATTTTCAGGTTCATAATTGTATTTTAAGGTTGTACCAGAATAGGTTTACATGGTTTAATTTTCAAAAAACACCATATTTTTGTTGTACTGCACAGCTCTCTCTCACTGCTGCAGATCCTCTTTTCACCTGGTCTCTGTTTTAGCTACAGAGTGAGACCTCTTTTCTTCTTCTTCTGTACTATCTTTGATTGCACTCGCACATGCGCAGTAGCTCAGATGTAGATCATGTCAGCTAGCTAGCTCCATAGACAGTAAAAGAAAGGCTGTTTCTCCAACTTCGGTCGGTTACAAGGCAGGATTAGCTGGGAGACTTCTAAATGAGGGCGCACATGTAAATAGTTCTTTTGTAGATTATGGTGAACTTGTGTGTGTTATAGCAGTGCTTTGTTATTGAGAATGAGGTAGCTAGCGTTAGCATTAGCATGCTAACACTACGAGCTAACAGTTGCGGTTAGCCAGCTTGTTTCGGCTTGTGACGTCACAAGCCGTGCCGATTTTGAACAGCTCACCCGGAGACTGAAGGCAGGACACATTCAGAAACCGTATCTCACTCAAAACAGCATGGATGGATTTTTTTCAAAGTTTGTATGCGTGTGGAAGCACCAGAGACACAAAAGAACATTCCAAATCCCAGAAAAAATGTTTTTTTCATAATATGTAAAAAATATAAACCTCTAAAATAGGTCAACTCAATATAACTAGTGTGTAAGTTAATTTAGAGAAACAAATAACAGAGTCAAATTCCTTGTATGTGTTCACATGCTTGGCCAATAAAGCTGATTATGATATAACACAAAGATGTAGCCATGACAGTAGACAATGCTCCAAATATGGATGTTGCTGCAGTGATGCTAAAAATTCTAAAACGTGGATGCTCCACACACATCTTCAACCCGGCAGCACATAAGATCTATACAGTCACCACAGTTCTAAGGTTGGCAATGGGCACCCAAGATTAGTTATCTTCAATTCAGTAGCCGACCAAATGTGATATATGGTCACAATCTCCCCTTCTGTTCCTGAGACATGGCATTGAATAATGGCCAAAAAAGCAGAACCTTATGATGTCACAGTAAAGTTGACCTTTGACCTTTTGGTTATAAGACGCATTCATGAGAATGGGACTGACAACCCGAATACATAATGCCTCCAGCCACGGCTGTCGCCAGTGCCGACCGCCTCCAGAACATGGAATTGAACTACATTTCACCTAATGCAACTGGTTGCCATCTTTCATTTCCTGTCTGGTAAATGCCCATTTCTTACAAACAATTATTTTCCCAGACTTGACAAAACATCTCCAGGGCCACAGAAGTCATTATTCAACTGTTTTCACAGGCTGAGAAGCAGATCTGATGAGAGAACTGACCTTTATATGTAACATTTATGAAGTGCCTCTTTAAATTCATCTATACAGTTAGATTTATATAGTATCAGTGCAGTACAGTGTGTGTGTGTGTGTGTGTGTGTGTGTGTGTGTGTGTGTGTGTGTGTGTGTGCGCGAGTGCGTGCGTGCAACTCACTGGCATGGATCGTCTTATCATCCACATTACTCAGTCTGTTTTGGAGATCTGAGAAGAAAGAAAGAAAAGCATCATTTGTTTTGGGTGTTTTGTCACAGTGTATTCTCTGCACTCTGCTCTGCTGAACAAAACTAATAGTTACCTTGTACATAATCCTCAAGTTTGTTCTTCTCATTTTGCAGGCCTAGCATTGAGACAGAAAAGACAGCGAAATGTATACATTTCATCAAGAATCACTAGAGTAACTACTACTTTCCCTTCCCTATTTTACTGAATGAATCAACTTATTGCCAGAGGGCTGAACAGAACCGAACCGTTATTCTCCCTGATCTGCTCTTCTAACTGCTGCTGCAGCTGTTTCAGGTTGGCATCCTTCTTGCGCAGCTGCTGCTGCAGGCGATCCGCGTCCTCCTGGCTCTGTTGCAGTTGTCTTTGTAAATCTGTTTGACGAAATATTCAGTTCAAAGACTGCATCAAAGGACTCACTGGATCTCAAGAACAACTATATGTATAGAGTGATAATGAGGTCATATTGAGCATCTCACCGGCACAGTGGGTGACATCATCAGCGCAGCACATTTTCAGTTCCTTGACCTCTTCCTTTAAGTCTGACAGAGGAAGGAGGTTAAAACACAGATATGTATCAAACACCAAGTGTCAAGAACAAGTTTCAAAGGAATAGTTCAACATTATGGGAAATGCACTTGTTTGCTTTCTTGCAGAGCAATAGAGAATAGATCAAATCCACGCTCATGTCTGTATGGTAAATATGTAGCCACAGCCAGAAACCAGGTTAGCTTAGCTTAGCATAAAGACTAGAAACGAGGAACCAGCCAGCCTGCAGAGATTTCAGGAAGTGTCTGCTCCCGAACAAGAAATAGTCTGACACATAAGCCCACATAAAAACACAACACACTTTAATACCTTTGGACAGAGCCAGGCTAGCGCTTTCCCCATTTCCAGTCTTTATGCTAAGCTAACCGGCTTCTGGCTGTAGCATTATTGCATAAAAACATGAGTGGTATCAATCTTATGATCTAACTCTATGATAAAAAGCAAATAAGCGCATTTCCCAAAATGTCAAACAATGTACAGTAGGCTACATACCTTTATTTGCGCTTTCAAGTTTTTTGTTCACTCTTTGTTGTGTTTGTAGTTGTTGTTCCAATTCTGAGAGAGAAGACAAAAAATAACCACAGTTGTATGAAAGACCAAAAAGATTTGTTTTAACATCATTCCAGAAAGAGGAGGAAGGTTGTAGATGAAGACAGATCATTTAATCTTTACATGTTCATTTTAAGAATATTTAAAAGATCTATTCTAGTAAGACATCATGTGTTGGATGACAGCAGAGACACAATAGTAGTGAAGTAACAGAATTACAAACCACTGCTATTTTCAGCAGGTTTGGATGCCTTTTTCTGAGCCTTTTTCAGTTGTGTCCTCAAATCAGCAATCTCCATTACTAGCAGAGACACAGACACAGCTGCAGTTATTTTGTGCTTAAAGGAAACAAACATGACACGAAACTTTAGCAAATAAGAAATGTTCTCACTCAAGTTAAAATTCTTTGCATCTGCTTCCTGGAGTCGAAGTTCACTGTCTTGCAGTTGCCGCGTTATCAATTCCAGTCTGTTTTGCAGCTCTGAAGATGGTTTAGAGGTCAATGAAATACAAAATCATGAAATCAAAATCTGGGTATCATTGTATGTATTACTTTGTGGCACATTACAATGTAACGATCAGATTTTGTTCTTTACCTCTGACGTTCTCAGCGCTTGTCTCTTTAATGTCTAATATCTCGTCTTCTAGTGGTTTGATTTTCTTGTGAAGTTCCATAATCTGAGCCGCTAAAAGAAAGCAACACACTACTTTTAGTATTCTGATGCCATTTGACAATTTGGTTGTTTGTTTTTTTCTGACCAAACCACTTACTTAGATTATTGATCCTTGTATCACTTGAGTCCAGCACCAGTGTCTTTTCTTCTATCTGGTTTCTGATGTCCTCCAGTTCATTCTCCAGATCTCCGAACAAAGACAGAATGGATGTTTTATTTTCTCAGAATGTATGAAAAAGCATTCATAATAAGTGACTTGTATATATTGCTCCCCACCTTTAATTCTCTCCAATGCTGCTTGTGTCTGACTCTTTTCTTGCTTCTCCAATCTTGCTATTTCATCTTGATAAGCCAACATTTTAAACACTAACAGAAGAAAGCTTGGATGAGAGCCATTCAGTGGAAACAACACCATGATCAACAACCATGGAACAATTCATTTTTACTGTTATTTTGATCATGACTCACTCAGTTTAGTATTTTCATTGTTTTCATCTTGAATTCCGTCCACCAAATTATTCAAATGGTCTTGGAGTGCTGCAGAGCAAGAGACGTAGAATAACATCATTTCACGTGAGCACTTGTTTTGTTTTTGACAGTTTATTAAAAAACATTTGGAGGCTATTACGTTATTGCTCTGCTCCTTAGTCATGTGTCACTCACCTCTAATCTTAGCGTAATCTGTGTCATTTGCTGCCACATATGATATTTTCTCAATCTCTGTTTGTATTGCAATGATCTGTAGAACTGGAAAAAAGAGTTAAACTTTGATAATCATATTAACCTCCCATCTTGATTATACATATAATTCAGTGATTGTGACTCCTTCAGTCGGGTTGTTAATCATGTTCCACTCACGTCTTTGTGGTTGAGCACTTCTTGCTTTTAGCTCTTCTGTTTTTTTGGCCAGCTCATTATTTTTTCTCATCTATAAGCTTTTGAAGCTCTGCAGAACAAAAAACAAAACAATTTTACACCATTGTCTAAATATGTCTCTGTCTCTAAGCTGCACAGGTCCCATATTTTGTGCACCAATTGAAGTGCGTAATTTAAACATGGAAACCAAATATCTCAGAAATGGTTAATACTTGATGTTAAGCAAAGATGGACTAAGTCAACAAATGGGGCACTATTAAACTGTATAGTGACACACACACACACACACACACACACACACACACACACACACACACACACACACACAGACCTTTGATCTTGGTTTCAGAATCAGTGTTGTGTAGTTGTCTCTTCAGCTCCTCCAGTTGCAGGGTTAATGTAGAAACCTGGAGAGCTGAAAGAACCACATTTAAAAGCAACTATAGAACCATATTTAAATTGTCTAAAGTTTTTCCTTATCCTTCAAACTTTATATGCAGACCCCAAAACAATTATTGTGTTCTTTTGTACGGTTTGGTAACACAGCTCCACCACTCACCAAGTGAAGAAACAGACTCAGTTTTGGACTGCAGTTCCTGCATTTTGGCATCCAGGTTGGTCTGCAGATCTACATGCACATTTAGACACATTTGTAACAACTGTTGATCCCACAGACAGAACAAGTTCAAACATGTGAATACCTTAAACAGGGCTATCTGAGGACTGTGAACAATATATTTCTAAGATACAAGTTTCTTTCTTTATGCTAATCCAATAGTTGTGGTTTTGACAGGCAACATCTGCCAGGGTTGCCCCCTCTCTCCCTCATTGTTCGCTTCACCTTTCCAATAGTTATTACCTGAAAAAGGATCCAAAGGTTGTTTGAAATGAAAGTCAATATGATTTGAGAGGAATTTGCATGTTTAAAAAACAACTCGTGAGGACCAATGTAAAACATCATTCAAAACTTAGGATGTTTAAAAAAGATATAAAAATAATTTATTGAATATATAAATACATGATCAGAAAGCCACATTGCCATTAGTATGATTAGTATGTACAGAATACTGTAAGTTTTTGTCTGCCTGTATTGGATTGTAAAAGGGTAAGCATAATAAGCTGTAGCAGGCTACACCAGTTTCAGACTTATTATTATTATTATTATTATTATTATTATTATTATTATTATTATTATTATTATGTGTATTGTTGTATTATCCTATTTCTAACAACAATTCATTTTATTTAATTTTTTGACATTAAACCATTCATTTCGCACAATGGAGTCAAAAGGGTGTGACGTTACTGGCCTGCACGGACAGTAAGTAACAAGTCACACTACACTCACCTTTAAGTTTGTCCTCGAACCCGGTACACTGTGCCTCCGTCTGGTTCAGTTTATTCTGCAGAGCTAGTAAAAAATAAAACAAACACATTCATCTTTTTTGGTTGTTGCTTTTTTGTATCTTGTTGCAGAAACCTACACATGCTACTGCTGAACTTACCCTTGATCTCAGCTTGATCACGGATGTGCTCCTCCACTTTTGCCTTCAGTTGTTTTCTCAGCTCTAGGAAAAGTCAGGTATGTTTCAGCTATTGCTAAAGAGTGATTTATGGTTCTGCGGAGGCTCCACGCAGAGCTTTCGCCATAGCCTACGCAAAGGCTGTTTTATGCTTCTGTGTTGAATCGACGGCGTACCCCCGCAGACCCCTCTGTGTTGCCGCGAACCCCCCTCCGAACCCTCCGCCGTAGCCAGACGCGCACCTCCAAAAATTTGTAACTTTGCGTCTAGGCCACGCAGATCGCAAGGACTGTGATTGGTCAACTCGTCCTGTGTGTTGATAGTCGGTGTTTCAAGCAGCCTACTGTGGGGAGTAGCAACATGTTAGTTCACTGACATAAGCTTTGCAAATAAACTCAAGACATATTTTGGTTACAATGACGGGGTTATCCGTTTGTAAAGTATCTATATGTCAGTAACGTTTTGAAATTAGCATTTCGCCAGCAAGTGGTACTTTGTGGGCAGTTGTGCTAAAGTTTGCTTGCTAACATAACATACTGTAAACTGGCTGGCAGACACCTCGCAAATAACCTCAGACTTATGACCCCCTAGCGTTATGGCGGTGAAATGCACCGCGATGCAAAGCAACCCCAACGCAGAACTCCGAAAGGGTCACGATGCCATAGGAGCGATGGCGTAGCTACGGCGTGGAGTTGACGCAGAAGCACAAAACAGCCTTAAGTGGCCTGAAGTTAGCCTGCAGAGATTTCAGGAAGTGTCTGCTCCCGACCAAGAAATAGTCTGACACATAAGCCCACGTAAAAACACAACACACTTTAATACCTTTGGACAGAGCCAGGCTAGCGCTTTCCCCATTTCCAGTCTTTGTGCTAAGCTAACCGGCTTCTGGCTGTAGCATTATTGCATAAAAACATGAGTGGTATCAATCTTATGATCTAACTCTATGATAAAAAGCAAATAAGCGCATTTCCCAAAATGTCAAACAATGTACAGTAGGCTACATACCTTTATTTGCGCTTTCAAGTTTTTTGTTCACTCTTTGTTGTGTTTGTAGTTGTTGTTCCAATTCTGAGAGGGAGAGAAAAAAAATAACCACAGTTGTATGAAAGACCAAAAAGATTTGTTTTAACATCATTCCAGAAAGAGGAGGAAGGTTGTAGATGAAGACAGATCATTTAATCTTTACATGTTCATTTTAAGAATATTTAAAAGATCTATTCTAGTAAGACATCATGTGTTGGATGACAGCAGAGACACAATAGTAGTGAAGTAACAGAATTACAAACCACTGCTATTTTCAGCAGGTTTGGATGCCTTTTTCTGAGCCTTTTTCAGTTGTGTCCTCAAATCAGCAATCTCCATTACTAGCAGAGACACAGACACAGCTGCAGTTATTTTGTGCTTAAAGGAAACAAACATGACACGAAACTTTAGCAAATAAGAAATGTTCTCACTCAAGTTAAAATTCTTTGCATCTGCTTCCTGGAGTCGAAGTTCACTGTCTTGCAGTTGCCGCGTTATCAATTCCAGTCTGTTTTGCAGCTCTGAAGATGGTTTAGAGGTCAATGAAATACAAAATCATGAAATCAAAGTCTGGATATCATTGTATGTATTACTTTGTGGCACATTACAATGTAACGATCAGATTTTGTTCTTTACCTCTGATGTTCTCAGCGCTTGTCTCTTTAACGTCTAATATCTCGTCTTCTAGTGGTTTGATTTTCTTGTGAAGTTCCATAATCTGAGCCGCTAAAAAAAAGCAACACACTACTTTTAGTATTCTGATGCCATTTGACAATTTGGTTGTTTGTTTTTTTCTGACCAAACCACTTACTTAGATTATTGATCCTTGTATCACTTGAGTCCAGCACCAGTGTCTTTTCTTCTATCTGGTTTCTGATGTCCTCCAGTTCATTCTCCAGATCTCCGAACAAAGACAGAATGGATGTTTTATTTTCTCAGAATGTATGAAAAAGCATTCATAATAAGTGACTTGTATATATTGCTCCCCACCTTTAATTCTCTCCAATGCTGCTTGTGTCTGACTCTTTTCTTGCTTCTCCAATCTTGCTATTTCATCTTGATAAGCCAACATTTTAAACACTAACAGAAGAAAGCTTGGATGAGAGCCATTCAGTGGAAACAACACCATGATCAACAACCATGGAACAATTCATTTTTACTGTTATTTTGATCATGACTCACTCAGTTTAGTATTTTCATTGTTTTCATCTTGAATTCCGTCCACCAAATTATTCAAATGGTCTTGGAGTGCTGCAGAGCAAGAGACGTAGAATAACATCATTTCACGTGAGCACTTGTTTTGTTTTGACAGTTTATTAAAAACATTTGGAGGCTATTACGTTATTGCTCTGCTCCTTAGTCATGTGTCACTCACCTCTAATCTTAGCGTAATCTGTGTCATTTGCTGCCACATATGATATTTTCTCAATCTCTGTTTGTATTGCAATGATCTGTAGAACTGGAAAAAGAGTTAAACTTTGATAATCATATTAACCTCCCATCTTGATTATACATATAATTCAGTGATTGTGACTCCTTCAGTCGGTTGTTAATCATGTTCCACTCACGTCTTTGTGGTTGAGCACTTCTTGCTTTTAGCTCTTCTGTTTTTTTGGCCAGCTCATTATTTTTCTCATCTATAAGCTTTTGAAGCTCTGCAGAACAAAAACAAAACAATTTTACACCATTGTCTAAATATGTCTCTGTCTCTAAGCTGCACAGGTCCCATATTTTGTGCACCAATTGAAGTGCGTAATTTAAACATGGAAACCAAATATCTCAGAAATGGTTAATACTTGATGTTAAGCAAAGATGGACTAAGTCAACAAATGGGGCACTATTAAACTGTATAGTGACACACACACACACACACACACACACACACACACACACACACACACACACACACACACACAGACCTTTGATCTTGGTTTCAGAATCAGTGTTGTGTAGTTGTCTCTTCAGCTCCTCCAGTTGCAGGGTTAATGTAGAAACCTGGAGAGCTGAAAGAACCACATTTAAAAGCAACTATAGAACCATATTTAAATTGTCTAAAGTTTTTCCTTATCCTTCAAACTTTATATGCAGACCCCAAAACAATTATTGTGTTCTTTTGTACGGTTTGGTAACACAGCTCCACCACTCACCAAGTGAAGAAACAGACTCAGTTTTGGACTGCAGTTCCTGCATTTTGGCATCCAGGTTGGTCTGCAGATCTACATGCACATTTAGACACATTTGTAACAACTGTTGATCCCACAGACAGAACAAGTTCAAACATGTGAATACCTTAAACAGGGCTATCTGAGGACTGTGAACAATATATTTCTAAGATACAAGTTTCTTTCTTTATGCTAATCCAATAGTTGTGGTTTTGACAGGCAACATCTGCCAGGGTTGCCCCCTCTCCCCCTCATTGTTCGCTTCACCTTTCTAATAGTTATTACCTGAAAAAGGATCCAAAGGTTGTTTGAAATGAAAGTCAATATGATTTGAGAGGAATTTGCATGTTTAAAAAACAACTCGTGAGGACCAATGTAATACATCATTCAAAACTTAGGATGTTTAAAAAAGATATAAAAATAATTTATTGAATATATAAATACATGATCAGAAAGCCACATTGCCATTAGTATGATTAGTATGTACAGAATACTGTAAGTTTTTGTCTGCCTGTATTGGATTGTAAAAGGGTAAGCATAATAAGCTGTAGCAGGCTACACCAGTTTCAGACTTATTATTATTATTATTATGTGTATTGTTGTATTATCCTATTTCTAACAACAATTCATTTTATTAAATTTTTTGACATTAAACCCATTCATTTCGCACAATGGAGTCAAAAGGGTGTGACGTTACTGGCCTGCACGGACAGTAAGTAACAAGTCACACTACACTCACCTTTAAGTTTGTCCTCGAACCCGGTACACTGTGCCTCCGTCTGGTTCAGTTTATTCTGCAGAGCTAGTAAAAAAAAACAAAAAAACACATTCATCTTTTTTGGTTGTTGCTTTTTTGTATCTTGTTGCAGAAACCTACACATGCTACTGCTGAACTTACCCTTGATCTCAGCTTGATCACGGATGTGCTCCTCCACTTTTGCCTTCAGTTGTTCTCTCAGCTCTAGGAAAAGTCAGGTATGTTTCAGCTATTGCTAAAGCGTGATTTATGGTTCTGCGGAGGCTCCACGCAGAGCTTTCGCCATAGCCTACGTAAGTGGCCTGAAGTTTATACTTGTGCGTCGATCTCTTTAGGAGAACAGCAGGGCCGGCATGTGTGTGTGTGCGTGGGGAGCGTGTGGTAGAGCAAGTGAGAGAGTGACGGCGATTAGCTTCGGAGCGAGTAGCAACTCTAGAGTCATAGTGAGAGAAACAAAGTGTCTTCCCTGTGCTTTCTGACCACGGTGGGAAAGCTGGAGCAGCAAAAGTTAACCCTCTCCTTGATTTAATGTTGTTCATGGAGAAAGAAAACCAGGAAATGAGTAGGGGGAAATCCAACGCTACCAAGCCATGGCCAAGCGACATTGCGTCACCGCAACGTGTAGCGTAGGGTCCGGCTTAGGGTCCGTGTGTCCACGTACCTATGTACGTAGCCATGGCGTAGATTTAACACAGAAGCATAAATCACGCTTAATACATGAACTCAATAATTGTCAAAGTACGGAAATGAGACACTCACTAGTAATTGGAGCAGACGCTGTTTGGCCCTTATTGTGCTCTCCTTTTTCTAGGTTCCTGAGTTGGTTTTGCAGATCAGTGATTGTCAGAACTTAGGAACACAGAAAAAACATATGATACAGACCATTTCCTCAGCTATGAACGTAGACACCATGTTCCCTCTTTACTTACTCAACCTGGCAATTGTCTGGTTTTTCTCATTCAGCTCGTTGACGTATTTCTGCAGCTCAAACTTCTTGGTTGTGAGATCATCAGTGTGCTCTGAGACAAATTTAAAGACATTAAAACATATGTATTAGTTGCATGCAGGATATCAGGATACAATAATACAAATATTACAGACAACCTTAGCAGCAGGTGATCTTTTGTTTGCTTGGGGATTGCTGAAAAGGTTTGCTGGAGATACTTACGTGTTACCTGAGTGGTTGGTAACTGTCTCTCCAGCTGCTCCACCTGACTCTGCAGCAGTATGATCTGCATCACTGAAGTGCACCACAATAGAGACAGCAAACATGTAGTTTAATTGTAGAGATACTGTAATAGGATCAGAGGGATGATGAAAGAAAACTTCCGGCTCACAGATATTTAAAAACTCACTCAGTTTTGTGTTGTCATCACCATTGTCGTCTAATTCAGTGATAAGGCCCTTCACTCTGTCTTGCAAATCTAGGAGAAAGTGAATAGTCTTTTATGTCGATTACATTTGTCATTTGTGGTTTCATTTCTCAAATGATGTCACTCTGAATTGGTACATTGGCGTTCAAAATAGACTAACCTTTTACATCGTCACCAGTGGTATCATTGGCAGCCTTTTTCTGAAGGTCCCAGATCTCATTCTGCAGATCGATGATTGTTAAAACTGAAACACAAGGTTGCATCATTTAATTCATTTTGGACTTCAACAGTTGACCAAGGTGCTCACAGTGTATAAAATCAATGTGCTTACTTATTTTGGGGTTGGGAATCAGTCTCTCCATGTCAGCAGTCTTGGAGTTAAGTTCTTCTTGTTTCTCCTCCAGTTGCCTCTGCAGCTCTGTGAGGAGACAAAGTGATAACAGTGATAACTGGGAGAGGCAGAGACAATAAATGTGACACAAAAAGATGTAAATAAGTGTTTAAAAACTAATTCACTTTGGTTAAAAGAAATTAAGAAAATATGATCATGTAATGAGTGCATTTAAAAAATGTTTTAACAAGCAGATTAATCAAAGCAACAGCTGACTGACTAACTTTCTCAATGCGAAAATGAAACATTCAATGTGTGACTCACCTGAGAGCCTGTCTGGATCACTTTCAGTGGAGATCAGATCCCTCAGAGTCTTCAGATCACTATGTAGGTTTATCACATTCAGAACTGAATCAGATAAACAGAGCAAACATCACTACACATCTTATACTTATGTAAGAAAAAAACAAAGCAGGAGACAGCTCTTATGGAGAGATTTCAGCTTTATGTAAACACTGCACTGAGGCTGTAATGGCAATGCTGCATAGTAATGCTACTCACTGAGTGCTGCTTTGGAGTTTCTGGTTCTGGTCAGTTCTACAATCTTCTGTTCAATTTCAGTCTTTACCACTGATAGAAACACACACATAACCCAAATCAGAACTGAAACTACAACATGACTTATCAGAGCCTTTAGCTGAAGTTGTGTTTACAACTTACCCTCATATATTTCCTCAAGTCCAGAGCATTCTTTGCTCTTTAATCGCAGTTTCCTCTGCAGCTCTGTTGCACAGGATGAAGTCAGGTCATCGAAACGATCAACTGAAATTGTGCTTTGAAGTTTTCGGAGCACTTTTTAATGGACTCACCATTTATTTCAGCCTGAGCTTTGGCAAATTCCTTTTCTTTGGCTTGAAGCACAGTCTGAAGAGCTGATTTAAAAATAATGAAATGTAAGAGATTTGAGTCCAAGTGTAAGATACCAACTATTTATGGGATCCGTTTGTGGCAGTTATCAGCTGATTTCCAGCCTGACTTTAACAGTAGAAGTAGTAGAGGAGGACTCACTGGTGGCTTGACTTGATGTCGTATGGTGTTGCTCATCATCGTCCAGTTCTCTCATCTCTTTCATTATGCTGATGAATTTCATGACTGGTCAAAGTAAAAGAAAAGACTTCAGTGTTTAGAATTTGACTTTTGGAGCTGGTATACGTATGCTGTTAACAGGTGCTTTGTTGGTGTTTTCCTTGTGGAGATAACACACCATTTAAAATAGAAAGATTTCAGTAAAATACAATTCAAGGGCAGAGATCGGACTGCCTCTTTTTCATACTCATACTTACTCAGTTGTGACTGGGCATACTCTGTTTCCTCCAGGTGTTTCTGTAAGTTAGCTTGCTGTTTCTTCTCCTCCTCCAAAATAACTCTTAGCTCTAGGATGAAAATAACAATGGAAATTGTATTTTTTTAAAGCACCTTTCATTACAGGTAAACTTCACATGAACATATTAAAATATAAGCATAAACAACAAAAATAAGAATACAGTCTAACAAACAACACACACACACACACACACACTTAATCAAGGAACTGTAAGGTTTGTTTCTAGTTTATCAATTCATAACCCCTCATTCGATAAGTAAAAGTGTGAATTTCATCTTAATAAATTTAAGTAAATCAAGTTTCATAGAGCTGCTCACCTTTAAGTTGGGACTCAGTTGTCTTTTTGGCGTTCATCATTAACTGTCTAAAATGCTCCACCTCAGCCTGCAGCTTCAAGATTTCCTTGGCTGGAGAAAAAAAGATAAAGGATGTCAAATAAATGCTGTAGTAAACACAACTATAACAACAACAAAAACTGCATGTTGTTAAGTTGCACACTTACTAAGTTCACTGTTACTCTCCTCACGATTCAACTGTAAGATCTTTTTTCTAAGGAGCTCAGCTTTTTGCCTCCACGCCCTCTGGTAATCTAAATAAAGAAACAAAAAATGAAGCTTCAGTAACATAACATTTGTCACATACAAGATAAGACGGGATCTACAACACTATAAGATATCAGTATGGACTCACCAGCAGCATGAACTCTGGATCTCTCAATGATGACATTGATGAGCCTCTGCATCACTGTGATCTTACTGTGCACAGAAATCAGCTCCAGCACTGGAGGACCAACAGAGAATGTGTCAGGAAAAGTTACATCCTGATCCGAACCTTTAACATTGTTAATTATAAAGAAAATATTGACAGATGTGGAGAGATGTACTGACTAGCTAAGTCTGCATCTCCTTTGGCTCGCAGCTCACTGAGCTTCCTGTCCAGCTGCCCTTGTAGATCTGATGAAGTGAAAGTGATTAAGCAGAGAATAAATCATAAACACAGACATTTAATGCTAACAGATGGATTCCTGCTAAACAAAGCTGCTAAACATGAAAAAGATATTTATAAGTGACATGACGTAAAAGAGAGATTATGTAACTTTTAGGAACAGCGGCAACAAACAATTATGAGATACTGCTAAATGCTTTAAGGTCCCATATAGTAAAAAGTGAGATTTCCATTACTTTTTTTAATTACAATGCAGGTCAATGTGATATACAGTATATATATATATATATATATATATATATATATATATATATATATATATATATATATATATATATATATATATAAATATATATATATATAATTTTCTCAAACAACTATACAAAACTATATTATATATAGGTAGAAAGTGCCGCTACATTGCTGTTACAGTCATTCCCCTCTGCAATGATGGTGCAGAGACTCAGACAGCGCAGGTGCGGAAAAACCGGAAACACTGACCAATCAGAGCAGACTGGGTTTAGAGAGGGGGCTTAAAGAGACAGGCGCTGAAACGGACAGTTTCAGATAGCTATATTCTGACAGACAGTGTGAGAAAAATAATGTGTTTTTACATTAAAGCATGTAAAAAATACAAGTATGAACTTGAAAATGAGCATAATATGGGACCTGTTTAGTGCTGCATTCATGTGGTGTCAGAATAATCGGACAAATTAGTTCCCAAATGGGAGAATTCAGGTGAACACCCCCACAACACAGCTACATTTTGGTCCCTGACTTGCCGCCTTGACGTCATATTACGCAAAAACATGGCAGACAAAAATAAATGTTGGGCTACGAAACGTTTTATTAATTTCATGTATTGCATATCAATCTTTTGCTCACATGTAATTTGTAATATTAGGTTGTAACCTTCAGTTACTGTCCACGCAGAGTGACCTAGATTAGTTAGAAAAGTTATTTATTAACATTAACAATCCTTAAAGCAATATATTAGTGGTTTTAAGGGAATGTACTGGTGCAGCAACAAGTCTGGGACAAAATCAGTAATATAAAACTTCAAACTGAAAATGAATACTGGAAACAGCTATCAACGTGTTGCTTAAACGCTCTGAACAATAAAATGCAAAGAAAGGAGTGATGTGAGTCTAATGGATTTTTCATTGTATAACACTTATATTTGGTCACATTGAATGTTATGCCTGAAAGTTTAATGTATATTGTTTGACTTATGTTAGATTACAGGGTGAAATCCTGTTTAAAGTTAAGAGAAACTGTGGATGCATTACTGATGTAAGTCAAGCTGAATCCAACCTAATTTGTTATGATTGATTGTCCATCCATCGACCAATCCATTATTCACCTGCCACCAGTGTAAACCTTTTCCCTGCCTTGACAACAATAAAACCTTGGAACGGCACTGGGTCCTGTGTTTAAATGTGCACACCACATCAGATGTTCAGTGAACCAACACCATCATCATCCAAACCAAGAGTTTTTTCAAATATGTTAAGCTATTGTTAGTAGCACAAATGCGGAAGAGTCATAAAGTCAGAAAACTGAGACCGTAGTGTGCATTATACAGCACAATTGAAGTTTGCTAACTCTAGCCACATAAGCTACAAGACCAAGTAAGGCTATGGCAGCAAAAAACCCTGACTGTATTAAATTTCACAATGGTGCGCTTGCATTATAGTAGACATTTGATTTGTTAAAGGAAAAATGGGTTCTTGTCTCAAAAGCCTCACTTCAGATTTATCAACTGAATTACGGACAAACAATTTTCATACCTTAACATGCAAATAAACAAATATTTCAGTCAATTGGGCAGCAATTTACCCAAAATGATCTTGTCAGGCTGAAGATTAGTTTCTCCTCTTCTTAACTGCACCTGTTCCATATCCCAGATCTGATTTTGCAGTGAGATGATCTGAAGAACTGAACACACAAAAAACAAGTCTGATCAGAACCATTTACTACTGTGTATAGCTAATAAAACGTTTGTGTATAGTGTATATATTTATAAAGTTTGTGTAAAGTTTATTCATAAAGATTGTATATAGCTTTTATATAAAGTTTGTACAAATCAAAATAGATCAGCATCTTGGGACTTCACCACTGCTCACAGCTGTTCTACAAATGTCTTGTAAATCTTACTCAGAGCCGAGTTTGGGTGGCTGCTTTCCACCTGCTGCATCTTTACGTTCAGTTCATTAATCTTCTCTTGCTGCTCTCTCTGCAGCACTGCGAGACAAGTTCACATGTGAAACATTGGAATTCAAAGACATTAGCTAACGCCATCCTCACAGAAGCTTCGAACAGAATATGTATTTGAAGATGCAGTTCAAGCAGAGTTCAAATAATTCAAGTTAAAAATTATGTTAGAGTTTATTGTATCAAAAGTAATAGGAGAGTATGGTGCTAAAGTGTAAAAGCTTAGCAATAAAACAACACTCACCTCCGATTTCAGAGGTTTCAGTAGCATTAGCAGCATGTTTGATCTTCCTCTGTAATGTATTCACCTCCCTGGTCAGTGCAATGATTTTCAGGACTAGAAAAAACAGTATTAGAAACTCATTGCCATATAATAAATGTGAAGTGACATGTGCAGCAACACATTAACAAAATATGATGGTTTAACTCCAAGTCAGATAAACTTACTCAGAAATGTATCACTATCAAATGTCTCCAGAAGCTGCTTCAATTTGTTGAGGAGCTGGATTTGATAGGCTGTCCAGGAATTAAATACAGTTTAACATTGGTTTATGTCGTTCCATGTGTCACACCTGAACATGTATCATGTATGTCGAGTATGATTTACAATCAAACACTTACAGCCAGTAATAGCTGAGGCTGTCGCGCTGCATGTGGCAAGCTGCAGGTTCAGCTGTCTGACTTCCCTCCTCAACCCAAAGGCTTCATTATCTGTCAGAAAGAGTGCAGGTAAAGTGAGAGCAACAGTCCTAACTAGTGATATACCTCAGGTTCTAAACATAAAAGTTGAATACTCACCTAGGTGGCTGTTGCGGAGATTTGTCTGCTGAAGCTGAATGTTAAGCTGTGCCAGCTGTTCCTTCACATCTGACACAGCATGTTAACATTTTAGGAAGATAAAAGAGTATGTCACAATTTGTTTATAAAGTGTTATACTATGTCCTCCACATCAGCCTAAGCAATTGTGTGCATTCGAAATGGGAGACTTGACTTTTCGTATAAAGAACCACTCACCAGTACAAGTTTTGATGGTTATTGACTATGAGAGAACAAAATATATTGGATTGGTTGACATAAATATAAAAAGTAGACGTAAAAAAACGTTATTGAATATTTTTATGAGATAAGTTTTAAAAACTGTTTTGGTACGTACCGTTATATTTATATTCTTGGGATCAATTCCTTCTGGTAGGGTTATCTGAAGACAACAGAGCAGAAGATAGAGAATTATAAGGATGGCCCAAATTGAGGCATAAATGTGTTTTTATCTCACTTGAGTCACAGTTTTGGGGACTCACTGGGATCTGCGAAAAGATGTGGTCTGTCGCTGGATTTTTTATACCACCATTTGAATCACACGCATCCCCACAGACTGAGAAAACAGAGACAATTCAACATTAACAATTTAAGTTTAAAATGTTTAAGTTATTCACTGCTTACGGAGTACTACGGGTGGATTACTGTTCCTTACCTTACTTTGTATGTTTACAATCTATCTATAATTTTGTAGTCCTGATTGTCTATAATGTAATTTTATTATTTTGGCCTATTCTGTCTGTATGATCTGTCCATCCTGAGAGAGGGACCCCTCCTCAGTTGCTCTTCCTGAGGTGTCTTCCATTATTTTAGGGAGAGTTTTAGTTTCTTTCTAAGGACAGATGGTGTTGTATTCTGTACAGATTGTAAAGCACCTTGAGGCAAATTTGTGATATTGGGCTAAATAATTAAAAATCGACTTGACTTACCATGTCTGTTGTCAGAAGCTTGAAAGACACATGAGAGAAGGAAGGGGATCCAAACAAAGAGAGCACCCTCAGCCATTGCCATTTGTTTTAAAACTCTCCTCATCTACCTATGCTCTTTATACACCTCTGAATGATCAATATCAGGGGGTGAGGGGGGCATCCCAAAAAGAAGGCACACACCAATGACCACCTTTTACAAAAACTTAAAGTACAAATAGTTGTCACACATTTCCAACTATATATATATATATATATATATATATATATATATATATATATATATATATATATATATATATATATATATATATATTATACACAATAAAGCTAATTACAAAATGTATGAGAACATAAAAAAAAAACAAGAATGTTTTAAAGTCAATAAAGAAGAGGTTTCATTGGATACAGTATTGCAAAAGTGCAAACATTGTGGTACCGCTCAATAAAAGGTCAGAGTCCCAGTAGACCAACATTTAGAAATCAGGTAGAAACCATGCCAGGGATTTTTCCATGTATATTTATGTGTAGAAAATAATGCTTTGTTTGTGTGCCATGATACCATTCAGTCAATCTATCTATGTCTCCATGTCAACCGAGTAAGTCCTGATACCAATCTGTCTATAGGAAGTAACCTAAATAAATTTAAGAATATGATTTAAAGGACAAATCCAGTTCTCTGGGATATGTTTTCATGCTAATCGAATGTGACCAGTTTTATCGCAAACCGCTAATTACCTTATAACGCTAGTCATCGGGGCATGGCCAAAGTAAAAAGAAATAGCTATTTCTATACCACTAACAAGGCTCAAAATAGCACCACACTTCCACGGTAGCATAATGAGGGTCCCTACATGTAAACCGAAGCATTGAGAACTTTGTAAATGTACAGACAGTTTATTAAAAAGATAGTTTAGAAAGACAGTACCTTTCACAGGCGGGTGCCATCTTGGGAAAACAGTCCAACCAGTCAAACGACGAACGGCGTGCATATATTTTAATAAACAGATATAATTCACGCATTTCCATGTAATTACATTACACAAACGTAATTCCTATTTACCCATTGGGAAACCACGGACCATGGGAGATTTCAAGTGACAGTTCAGCTCACGTTGCATGCCGTTCGTCGTTCGACTGATCGTGACTGTTTTCCAAAGATGGCGCCCACCTGTACATGTGAACGGTACTGTCTTTCTAAACTATCTTTTTATTAAACTGTCTGTACACTTACAAAGTTCTCGATTTCTTTTTACTTTAGCCGTGCCCCGACGACTAGCGTTATAAGGTAATTAGCGGTTTGCGATAAAACTGGTCACATTCGATTAAGCATGAAAACATGTCCCAGAGAACCGTCGAACTCAGACACATTGAAATTGACAAACAGCTCTGTGTCATCTTTGTGTGGACATTGTATTTAGATTAATGGTGTTTGGCTACCCTCCGTGGCACCGGTGCATGGAGCATGGAGCAGCCAAGGTCTTCCAAGATTTGCTTCATCCGCAGACCTCCGCTGCTCTGCTAAGCTGGGCGCCATGTGCGCTGCGGCCAAGGAGGGAAGACACACCGTTCATCTGCATTCACTGCCATGACGCAGAGCTGGATTTAAATCAGCAAAATATCTCTTTAATGGTTAAAAGGGTTCAAGGAGCTTTATAGTGGCATTCTGGATGAATAATAATTAACCTTAAAATTGAGACTCGTGATCGTAAAAATGTGACTTTGATAAATGTTTGTTTTTGAATAATTTCAAACTCTCTAAAAAAGCAAGAAAGTGACACAGAAATGTAAATCTTTACAAAAGCCATATTTGCAAACTGTAAAAGACTTGTGCCAACCATTATACTTAACAAAATACTAATAATAAGTCAGTATTTGCTTTATAATACCTGTGACCTGAGCTTTGTCCCATGTTTACAGTATTTGCTGTGCAACCGTTTCCCGTAAAGTGAATGTGTTGGTAATGATTAACTAAATGTTTTTTATTCTAATCTTTTTTGTAATAGGATGCCAGCAACCATTTAATAATCCACTAGCAGGTGATAAATTATATGTTTAACAAGTTGTCCCTGTTGCTGATTTTGTTTTCTGGGTAATGACCACAAACCCTGACATTAACACAATCCTAACATTTTCAAACCTAAGATCAACCTAAATTCAACCTGACATGCAAGTATCTGGACTGTGGGAGAAAAGTGGAACTATACACACATCACAATGCATAATGATTCCAAGTCACAAATCATTCCACTACTCGCAGACATGTTGGATGAGGACATTTTGAATGCAGAAAACGGAAACTGAAAAAACATTTCTTAGATTAGAGCTTGAGCAGTAGTCAATAAGGCCAATCTGTCCGAGATGTAAATTTACCATAACAAAAAGTACAATATGATTTAAAGTGCTCATATTATGCTCATTTTCCAGTTCATAATTGTATTTAAAGGTTGCACCAGAATAGGTTTATGTGGTTTCATTTTCAAAAAACACCATATTTTTGTTGTACTGCACATTGCTGCAGCTCCTTCTTTTTGTGTTGAGCTCTCTGTTTTAGCTACAGAGTGAGGCATCTCACTTCTGTTCCATTTTTGTTCCGAGTGGCACATGTGCAGTATTGTTTGTGAACAGTGTTTTCTGTTGGAGATGGTAAGTCCCTTTGGGGTGGACTTTGGGCATTTACACTTTGTAAACCTATAACATGCACAGAAAGATATATAACACAATAAAGGAAAGGGGAAAAGCCAAAAAGCATAATATGAGCACTCTAAAGGTCCCATATTGTAAAACGTTTGATTTCATCGTCTTTTTTTGTTATAAAGCAGTTTGAGGTGCTATATAAATATTGTGAAAGTCAAATTATCAAAAATCAAAATGCTCAATCCACAGATAAATGCACAGGGCCACAGGTCAGACTCGAACCCAGGCTGCCAAGGACGTAGCCTACATGGGGAGCACACTCTACTGGGTGAGCTAGAAGTCTCCACTGCTTCTTCTGGCCTTGATAGCCTTGTATCTGTCACATTGCTTACAAGTTGTTTCAGCCAAGTTTGTTTTTTAGATTTGAACATACTATTATGTACAGTCACATAATTCTAATATTTTGTTCATCTGTTTATTGCCAGGACAGAGTGTAACTGATGACACTACCCTAAAATTCCTCCTGACGCAGGTCCCATATCTCTCCTGATAGCTGTTGTCCCTTCATTCCTGCGCCTGCTACGCTTGGTGCTCAGCCTGGCTAATAGCCTGTTCTAAACATTTCCTATATGCATACTGAAGTGGCAGAACTGTAAAAAAGTTAAATAATATGTAAATGCTTGTGTATCTTTTCATTTTTTTTTGCATTTGAGAGAGTTTGTCACAAAGATCACAACAAGTATTCAAACTGTGACTATATCTTTCTAAGAAAAAAAGAATATCCCTAAATACAACTTTTGAAAATTTAATGCAGTGGAATAATACTCATTAGGACTTCCGTTCCACTTAAAATTTTAAGTCACAAATCCTAAATTTCTCGAAAAAGAAAAAGCCCCTGCCACCAGAGTTAAAAGATAAGGGGCCTCCCTAGGAAAAGACTGACAAGAAAGTAATCTTTAACAAAGCAAATATATAGTATTATGCAGAAATTAGGGGCGCACGATTCAGAAAATGTCACGATTCGATTCAATATCGATATTCAGGCTCAAGATTCGATTCAAAATCGATTTTCGATTCAAAAACGATTCTCGATTTAAAAACGATTCACAGTATGTAAATGTAGTTACTTTTGCCATGTGATTGCAGTAAACATACAATTTAAAAATTTTAAAAATATGAATCGATTTTTGGAATTCTATGAATCGATTTTTGGAATTCTATGAATCGGTTTTGAATTGGTAGAGCTTGAATCGCGATTTGAATGGGAATCGATTTTTTTGCACACCCCTAGCAGAAATGTTGACCATGATGCAGAATATTGTATGCAATCAGGATTTAATAGCATTATAATATATTTGCTTAGTTTGACTTGAAATTCCTTTGCTGAGAATGATTGACTAAATATGTTCTATTCAATTATTGAGTCATTAAGTCATTATTTGTGATGTGATGCCAGTTACTACAAGTTTAGCTGAGTGACTATTTATTTGTGTGGTGCTCCATTAGTTTTCAACTAGCAGGTGATAGAAGAATTTATATGTTCAATAATGTGTTTCTATTTCTTACTTGTTTTATGTGGCTGTGGCATGTCAAAATGTACGTATCACTATTCTGTATTAATAGTCCGGATGATATGTGCCAAATTTGAGGTGAAATGTTCACTTTTTCATAACAGCAATGAATTTGGTAAACTTACGTACAGTTTGGGATGCCAAACATTTTCAGAAAGGGGAGCCATCGCAACGCGGGGCGGATTGGCCATCTGGCAATTCTGGCAAATGCCAGAGGGGCCGGACCATTTTTTTTAAATATACAAATACATTGTCTTTACAGGCCAACAACACATACGATGGGTTTTTATCGCTTGCACGATTTCACTATGGTTATAATAATAATAATAACAACAATAACAATAATAAGGGACCGTTCGTTATTTAATTAAGGGGCCACCAGAGGAGTTTTGTGGCCTCTAACCTAAAAAGACTTGACCCTCCCCTCATCAGTAATAATTTTCCTATGACCCTCCAAAATGATTTAAAAAAGAGGCATGACCCTCCCCTTGTGTGCAATTTTGCACTTAGCGAAGAAGCACAGATGCCATTTGATTTTTACAGCCATGATGTACAGGAGTTAACCTCTGCATTCTCATCTTACACATCACACTCCTCTGTTATGGTGTGGTGGCCATTTCAGTAGATTTACTCACTAACATTGTTGTGGAAACACAATAAGCATGGAAACTAAATGCACACTTCATGCATTACTTCAAATATTAAGTTACTCCTCTAGTAAACTAGTATTCACATGAAATAAAACAATAAAACACTGAGACCATTCAGCAAAGGACACTGGGAAATAACAATTCAACACTGGTTGCTATGGACTTGTCACTAGGCTTCGTCATTGTATTTTAGCATATAGGTAAAGGTGCCGAAGCTGAACATTATATTCCAAAACACATATGTTTATTTTTAAAGCAGATTTTAAATTGCATTGTAACAATTTAACAATTCGCCCTTATGAAATCCAATCGCGGCACGGCTGTCTTGGAACGCAATAGACAGACGTTTAAATTCAACTAAAATGTAACGGTGAACAATCAGTGTTCGACCTACAGTCTGTTGAGATGCCTCTCCAAACGCAGAAACGAAGCTCAGTCACACCATAAAACATTAAGAAAAAAGATCCGTATTTTGCCGTAATCCAATGACACGGAAAAAAAGTAATCCACAGCGATCAGTAGATCCACAAACAGAGTCACGGTGTATCCAGCAAGGCCTATACGAGCGTCACATTCCCCAGCCAGCTCCAAACAGGTGAACGAGGCCTCTCCACTTCGCCGTCTAAACAAAGTGGAATAAACGTATAAAAGTCCAAATCTACACAAAACCCACAATCAATTAGTAAGCTGACATCACATTTATATACATTGCATTTAGGAAACCCTTATTGCAAGGTTGGCACGGCAAGATGTTCAGACTAGTGCAACAGTAAGTTTCGTTTTTTGCGTCCTGCTGCTCCCATCGTCAGCCAGGTAATATTTTTTTTACTAAAGCAGTATATGAAATCAGATGTATTACCTACCACCATTTAGTTGTTTTGTGTTATTTAAGATATTTATAAAATATCTGGTCATGCCAGACGTAATTATTCCACTCATTTTTTAAACAATGCAATTACCCGTTTCAGCCACCAGGGAGGCAGTGCTCCTCCGCTGGTGTTTGTGCATATGCACCAAACAAAAGCTCGGAGTATTCGGCCTTCTTGGAGACCTTGAATGGAGTCCTGCATGGGGCTCCAGGGGGGGACTCCATAGTTCTGCTGGGGGACTTCAACGCGCACGTGGGCAATGATGGAGACACATGGAGAGGCGTGATTGGGAAGAACGGCCTCCCTGATCTAAATCTGAGTGGTTGTTTGTTGTTGGACTTCTGTGCTAGTCATGGATTGTCTATAACGAACACCATGTTCGAACATAGTGATGCTCTTGTACTTGGTACCAGAGCACCCTAGGCCAAAGGTGAATGATCGATTTTATAATTGTTTCAGCCGAGCTTCGGTTTTAGGGTCTTAGGTGCCTCCAGGGGCGGTAACCCACGAACACTGTGGTGGACACCGGTGGTCAGGGAAGCCGTCCAACTGAAGAAGGAGTCTTCTGGGGATTTGTTATCCCGGAGGACACCAGAGGCAGTTGCAGGGTACCGAAGGGCCCGAAGTGTCAGGAATCCTGCTTCCTAGGTTCACTTTCTGCCTCAGTTTCTGTTTTCACCTGTGAGTCTGTGTTTTTCTGAGTTCCTGAACGCATCCTGTCTAGTTGCCTGGCGACGAAGCAAGGCGAGAGAATCTGCAATCACACTCACCTGTATCTCATCTGCAATCTGCACACCTGGTCCTGATCATCACCTCTCCACCATTTAAGCCGTGAACTGACATCCATTCCCTGCCGGATCGTTATCCTCACCAGTATGTTTGCTAGAGTGCCAGTTAGTAAGTTTGAGAAGTTTGTTCTGCTCTTTTGTGACGTTTTACCGTTGCTAATCTGCCTGTTCCTCTGTCTTCAGTTTTGGGACCTGGAAGATTCTCTCCATCACCGTCTGGTCGTCTGCAACACCTTTATTACTGAGTCTGCACTAATCCGTCAGCCGACTCAATTCCACCCACTGCCTCACCAGCTGGATTCCCCTGCTTCCTCGTACCAAAACCAAATAAATAAATACTTACCTTTTTTTTCCACTCAACTTACCTTGTCCTTGTCTGCTTTTGGGGTCCTGTCCTAGTGAAGCGTGACAGAACGATCCGGCCAAGATGAACCCAGCGGACCTGGACTCTGTTCGCCATGCCATTACCCAACAGGAAAGGATGTTGGGGCAGCACAGCATAGTGCTTAAGGAGATGGAGTCATCTGTGAGTAACCTGTCTGCCTCTCTGATGGAAATGAAGGCTCAGCTCGGGGTTTCTGCAGATAATCCACCACTTGTTTCTCTATCCACGCCTGCTAGTCCTGGAGCTGTTTTGTTCTGTGAGCCCAAAATACCAACGCCCGATAAGTACGAAGGAGATTTGGGAAAATGTTGTTCATTCCTCATGCAGTGTGGACTGGTTTTTGACTTGCAGCCCAATTCCTACGCCACAGACAAGGCTAAGATAGCCTTTGTGATTGAATTGCTGCGTGGGAAGGCTCTGGAGTGGGCTTCTGCCGTTTGGGAGGGACAAGATCCCTGCATGTTTTCGTACCAGAGATTCACGGCTGAGATGAGGAAGCTTTTTGACCACCCCGTCCGAGGTAAGGACGCATCTAAAAGACTGTGTTCACTCCGCCAGGGAGCCCGCAGCGTATCTGAGTTTGTTATTGAATTCAGGACATTGGCAGTGGAGAGTGGGTGGAATGAGGAGTCATTACAGGCTGTTTTTCATCAGGGATTATCTGAACGACTCAAGGATGAATTCATTTCTTATCCCGAGCCTAAGGACCTTGACGAACTGGTGTCATTGTCCATTCGGGTGGATAACCGATACCGGGAGAGAAGGCGAGAGAAACGAGGAGGATCTGCCTACCATTCACCGGTTCAGTTACCATCCAGGTTCGGACACAGACGGGATTTCACCGGCCATTCGACGTCCCACGAGATTCAAGGAGAGTGTCAGTCATCTGATCCGGAACCCATGCAGGTGTGACGTCACGGGTTGTCTGTGGAGGAGCGCCAGCGTAGACGTGAGTCCAACAGCTGTCGTTACTGCGGTAAAATGGATCTTTACATCTCCTCATGTCCACAGCGCCCGTTAAACTCCTAGGCTCGCTAAGTGTGGGAGGCTTCTTAGCGAGCCAACCTCAGTCTCCCAAGAATCCAGTCAGACACAGTTTTCCTGTCACACTCATAAACACTAACCTGTCCGTTGAGATAAATGCTTTGGTCGATTCAGGGGCAGATGACAGTTTTATGGATGCTGACCTGGTGGAACAGCTGGGGCTCTCCAAGGAACCACTCCCGGAAGCCATTGAAGCTACCACTCTTAACGGCAGACTTCTTGCACGCATAACCATGAGGACTGAACCTGTGAAGATGCTGTTGTCTGGTAATCACTCGGAGATCATGTCTTTTTTCATTTTGCCCTCACCTCGCGCTCCACTGGTTCTGGGTTATCCCTGGTTGAGAGAACACAACCCCACATTTGATTGGGTGACAGGAAGGATAACCAAATGGAGTATTGATTGCCATGCTAATTGCCTTAAGTCTGCTTGTTCCCCTTCTGTGTCCAGTCAGGAATCCAACCATGACCC
Source organism: Sander vitreus (assembly GCF_031162955.1). Taxonomy (NCBI): domain Eukaryota; kingdom Metazoa; phylum Chordata; class Actinopteri; order Perciformes; family Percidae; genus Sander; species Sander vitreus. Next base: position 22,863,270 of record NC_135866.1, read on the forward strand.
CCCGGATTTGTCCCAAGTTCCTGAAGTTTATCACGGTCTTGGTGAGGTCTTCAGCAAGCAGAAGGCACTTTCCCTTCCGCTCCCTTCGGCCTTGTATTGACTACCGTGGGTTAAACGATATCACCATCAAGAACAAGTATCCTCTGCCTTTGATGAACTCTGCATTTGATTCTCTGCAGGGTTCAATTGTTTTCACTAAGCTCGACTTACGCAATGCATATCATCTCGTCCGGATCAGAGAGGGGGACGAATGGCTCACGGGATTCAATACACCCATGGTCATCATTTTGAGTATTTGGTCATGCCTTTTGGACTCACCAATGCCCCAGCTGTATTCCAAAGTATGGTAAACGATGTTCTGAGAGATATGGTCGGTCAGTTTGTGTTTGTTTACCTGGATGATATTCTCGTGTTTTCTAAGGATCTTTCCAGCCATGTCCAGCATGTTAAACAAGTCCTACAACGACTACTGGAGAACCGCCTTTTCGTTAAGGCTGAGAAATGTGATTTTCACGCCCATACCACTTCCTTCCTCGGGTACATCATCTCTGAAGGTCAAGTTAAGATGGATCAAGAGAAGGTTAGGGCGGTTATTGATTGGCCTCAGCCCGGTACTCAGTTGCAACTCCAGAGATTTCTGGGATTTGCCAACTTCTACCGACAATTCATCCGGGACTACAGTCGGGTGGCCGCTCCATTAACTGCTTTGACTTCAAGCAACAGAGCGTTTTGTTGGACTCCTGAGGCGGACAAGGCTTTTGTGGATCTTAAGCAGTGTTTCACTAACGCTCCCATCCTCGCTCAGCCTGATACCTCTCGTCAGTTTGTTGTGGAAGTGGATGCTTCGGATGTTGGGATTGGAGCCATTTTGTCCCAGTGTAGTTCCTCTGATAATAAACTTCACCCCTGTGCTTTCTATTCTCGTCATCTTTCTCCAGCAGAAAGAAACTATGATGTGGGGAACCGGGAGCTGCTCGCTGTCAAGCTCGCCTTGGAGGAGTGGCGCCACTGGCTGGAGGGGGCTGTTCACCCGTTTGTTGTTTGGACGGACCATAAGAATCTTGCATATGTACAATCCGCCAGACGTCTCAACTCCCGTCAAGCCAGGTGGGCGTTGTTTTTTGGACGATTTAACTTTTCTCTTACCTTTCGACCAGGCTCGAAGAATGGCAAGGCAGACGCTCTGTCCCGGATGTTTTCTAAGATGGAGGAGAACTGTACCAGATCTGAGACCATTCTTCCTCGGGAACTCGTCGTGGGAGCTGTCTCTTGGAAGATTGAGGAGGAGGTTATGACAGCCCTTCGGACGCAGCCGGATCCAGGGAACGGGCCGCCCGGTCGTCTGTTTGTGCCTGAGTCGGTCCGCTCTGCCGTGCTCCAGTGGGCACACGCCAACAAGATGACGTGCCACCCAGGTGTGGCTCGGACTATGGCGTTACTTCGTAGATGGTTTTGGTGGCCTGCCATGGGAGAGGAGACCCGAAGTTTTGTTGCTGCCTGTCCTGTCTGTGCGCAGAATAAGGGATCCAATCGACCCAGCTCTGGACTGCTTCACCCCCTGCCCATTCCCCGGCGACCATGGTCGCATCTGTCCATGGACTTTGTTACCGGTTTGCCCTCTTCTGAGGGGAACACGGTTATTCTGACTGTTGTGGACAGGTTCAGCAAGTTTGCTCACTTTCTGCCCCTTCCAAAGCTTCCCTCTGCCACTGAGACAGCCGACATCCTTGTCAAGGAGATTTTTTAGAATCCACGGTCTAACCTGTGACATTGTTTCCGACCGTGGTCCTCAGTTCACCTCAGCTGTCTGGAAGGCCTTTTGCTTGGCCATTGGAGCCACGGTCAGTCTCACGTCTGGATTCCACCCCCCAATCTAATGGTCAAGCCGAGAGGGCCAACCAGAAGATGGAGTCCGCGCTTCGCTGCCTGGTCTCTTCCAATCCCACCTCCTGGTCATCTCAGCTGCCATGGGTCGAGTATGCCCATAACACACTTCCAACATCCGCCACTGGGATGTCCCCCTTTCAGTGTCTGTACGGTTACCAGCCGCCTCTGTTCCCATCCCAGGAAAAGGATCTTTCAGTTCCCTCCGTCCAAGCTCACATTCGTCGTTGCCACCGGACCTGGCATCGTGCCAGGGAAGCCCTTCTGAGAGTTTCTGACCGGTATCAGCTCCAAGCCAACCGTCGCCGTATTCCGGCGCCCACTTATGCTGTTGGGGATAAGGTCTGGTTGGCAACCCGAGACCTTCCTTTACGGACGGAGTCAAAGAAACTGTCTCCCAAATTCATTGGCGGATAAAATCATCAATTCTGCTGTGGTCCGCCTGAAGCTTCCTAAAACTCTCAAGGTCCATCCTGCTTTCCATGTCTCCTGCATTAAACCGGTTCTCCTCAGTCCCTTGTTACCTCCTCCTCCTCATCCTCCTCCTCCTCGGATGATTGGAGGTGGTCCCGTCTACACTGTACATCGCATTATGGACTCCAGAAGGTGTGGTCGGGGATTCCAGTACCTGGTGGATTGGGAGGGCTATGGTCCTGAGGAGAGATGCTGGATTCCTCGGCGTCAGATTCTTGACGAGGACCTGCTCCATGACTTTTACCGCCTCCATCCTGGTGCTCCGGGTTGTCCGCCCGGTGGCGTCCGTCGGAGGGGGAGTACTGTCAGGAATCCTGCTTCCTAGGTTCACTTTCTGCCTCAGTTTCTGTTTTCACCTGTGAGTCTGTGTTTTTCAGAGTTCCTGAACGCATCCTGTCTAGTTGCCTGGCGACGAAGCAAGGCGAGAGAATCTGCAATCACACTCACCTGTATCTCATCTGCAATCTGCACACCTGGTCCTGATCATCACCTCTCCACCATTTAAGCCGTGAACTGACATCCATTCCCTGCCGGATCGTTATCCTCACCAGTATGTTTGCTAGAGTGCCAGTTAGTAAGTTTGAGAAGTTTGTTCTGCTCTTTTGTGACGTTTTACCGTTGCTAATCTGCCTGTTCCTCTGTCTTCAGTTTTGGGACCTGCAAGATTCTCTCCATCACCGTCTGGTCGTCTGCAACACCTTTATTACTGAGTCTGCACTAATCCGTCAGCCGACTCAATTCCACCCACTGCCTCACCAACTGGATTCCCCTGCTTCCTCGTACCAAAACCAAATAAATAAATACTTACCTTTTTTTCCCACTCAACTTACCTTGTCCTTGTCTGCTTTTGGGTTCCTGTCCTAGTGAAGCGTGACAGGAAGAGCTGCAGCCTCTGCCGTGAAAGAAGCAAAGCAGCGGGTGTGGGAGAAGTTCGGAGAAGACATGGAGAAGGACTTTCGGTCGGCACCAAGGTGCTTCTGGAAAACCGTTCGCCACCTCAGGAGGGAGAAGCGGGGAACCATCCAAGCTGTGTACAATAAGGATATGACGCTGTTGACCTCAACTGAGGAGGTAATAGGGCGGTGGAAGGAGCACTTTGAGGAACTCCTAAATCCAACTAATACGTCCTCTATTTCAGAGGCAGAGCTGGAGGATGATGGGAGATTGTCGTCAATTTCCCTGGTGGAAGTTGCTGAGGTAGTCGAACAACTCCACAGTGGCAAAGCCCCAGGGATTGATGAGATCCGTCAAGAAATGCTGAAAGCTCTGGGTGTGGAGGGGCTGTCTTGGTTGACACACCTGTTGCAGTTCGGTGGGCTGGGGATCTCATTGCTGCTCTTTGCAGATGATGTGGTCCTGATGGCATCATCGGCCAGCGACTTTCAGAACTCACTGGATCGGTTCGCAGCTGAGTGTGAAGCGGCTGGGATGAGGATCAGCACCTCTAAATCTGAGGCCATGGTTCTCAGCAGGAAACGATGGAGTGCCTACTCCAGGTAGGGAATGAGTCCTTACTCCAAGTGAAGGAGTTCAAGTACCTTGGGGTCTTGTTCGCAAGTGAGGGGACAATGGAACGGGAGATTGGTCGGAGAATCGGCGCAGCGGGTGTGGTATTACATTCAATTTATCGCACTGTTGTGACGAAAAGAGAGCTGAGCCAGAAGGCAAAGCTCTCAATCTACCGGTCAATTTTCGTTCCTACCCTCACCTATGGTCATGAAGGCTGGGTCATGACCGAAACAACGAGATCCAGGGTACAAGCGGCCGAAATGGGTTTCCTCAGGAGGGTGGCTGGTGTCTCCCTTAGAGATAGGGTGAGAAGCTCAGTCATCCGTGAGGAGCTCGGAGTAGAGTCGCTACTCCTTTGCGTCGAAAGGAGCCAGTTGAGGTGGTTTGGGCATCTGGTAAGGATGCCCCCTGGGCGCCTCCCTAGGGAGGTGTTCCAGGCAAGTCCAGCTGGGAGGAGGCCTCGGGGAAGACCCAGGACTAGGTGGAGGGATTATATCTCCAACCTGGCCTGGGAACGCCTCAGGATCCCCCAGTCGGAGCTGGTTAATGTGGCTCGAGAAAGGGAAGTTTGGGGTCCCCTGCTGGAGCTGCTGCCCCCGCGACCCGACCCCGGACGAAGATGGATGGATGGAGGTTAAACTCTGCAATTAATCCGCGGTTCATATGTATGCATGAACTGTGGTGATCCATTACACTGTAGGCTATATTCAACGTCACTGATCATTTTTGATCAATAGAATGTAGAAAACATTACATTTCACAAAGTTTTGTATCCATAACATGATTGTGTTATTGTACAATTTAGCAGTAAAAGCAGTAGTTCTGTAAGTCAATCCTACATTTTTCAACTTGGGAGCAAAACGTGCTCCTTGGGGGAAAAAGTGACCATAAACCCCTGTTCATGCTGTGTGTTGTCGTATCCGGCCCATACCCCAGATGTGGAAGCCCCCTTACTGGACTACTGAATATAATAATATTCCATTATATTTTGTATTTTGAATTGTTACCTGCCACCAGAATTTTGTGATTTCCTTGCCATAAATATAGACATTTTTACCGTAAATTGGTGCCTAAAAATGTATCAGAATGCAGGAATTGAAGTCTTTTACCCTCAAAATTTCCTGGGGGATGACCCCCAGATCCCACCTGCTTTGTGTTCCCCCAAGGGCCAATTCTGAGCAAGGAAAAACCCTGAAGTATAATTACAGATAGCCATAAAAACAGGCTATCCGTAATTATACTTCAGTGTTTTTCCTATTTAAATTGCAGAGTTAGAGAGTTAAAACAGATGAAAAGATGGAGAACCAGACGGACAATATGTAGTGTCAACAGAGAGAAACACGGACAATCGAACAGACAGTGACAACATAAAACAACATACTGTAGAGAATGACAGTAACAGCATACAAACGGCTTAAATAGGCAGTATGTGTAAATTTGTTATAAACGTGCTCTTTAAAAAGTAGTAAGCATTGTTTGCCAGTCACTTACATTAAATGTTTAAAAATCTGTTACATGAGGTACTGCTTATATTATTTCACCATCTGTACACAAATGTAATTAGTGAATGCATGTGTCCGTGGGTGGGGCTGCATGGGCGTGGTAATATGGGCTGGTGCCAGGGCTGAATTGTTGTCCCAGTCCGTGTCTTTGTCTCAGTGTTCCTGTTTATTTTGATGCCTGGTCTTTTGGTTCCTCAATGGTTTTTGGTACGATTTTTGCCTGCTTTATTCAGGACTGTTTTTGTTGTATCCCTTTTTATTTATTAAATCCTCAAGCTCACCACTGCCCTGTTGTCTCTGCATTTTTGGGTCTGCCATTTCCCTAAACCTAACATTTTGCATCATATCTCCTGAACCAAACATGGTAACACAGAATAGGTGATGTCTACCGCCATGTTTTGATGGTCCAGGATTACAATGATACCAAATACAACATCATAAACTGTTCAGGTAAAAAGTAATCATGCATTTAGTGACATTGAAGAAGGAAATCGCAGTATTTGAGAACCTAGGCTAGACTTTAGATTATAATGTCTGTTGCATGCATGCAACAGTTTTTAACAAGTAATCCTTTTGTTCATTAACCCTGATGATACAGAATAGAACAGTATAGCGAAAGAGCACAATTAAGTCCCGCCGACAACGGAGGGGAAAACAATTCATCACTCTTCATTGACTTTGTAATGTGTAAAGGTTGCAATTCAGTCAATTCCGTCTGCTAGCAAATAACAGAACAATGTGTAAAAGATTCTATGTGGTGGGATGCACTGCAAACAGGGTGAACACCCATAACTAGCAAGAGAGTGAATGAAAAGAGGGATCCGCGTTAGCGAGAACATAGTCTGGATCAACATTTCCAGGATAATTGCCTCACCCTCTCCTTCCGCTCTCTCTGTGTGTTACTGTTCTCAAACTCCGTTCCCTCCTGGAAACAACAACAAACTTCGAGCTAGCAAGCTACATGCTGAAATTCAAGTTTTGAAGAAGATTTAGAACGAATTTAAAGAATATGTGTACTGCATCACTGTCTCCTTCACAGTCTCCTTTACACTGACACAGAGCTGTGCAATGTTTGCCTTGGCTATGCTCCTGGCATCCTTTGTTGCAACCACAACGTAACATCACTCAAGGATAGACTGGCTTGCCTGTGGAAGAGTTGTCCAAAATGGTCTCCAATTGCTTGGGTTTATCCAACCTCAGTCTATTTGATTCCACCTCAAGTGCTGTCCCCCAACAGTGTCCTTCTTGGTATACTGCTCTTTTAAGGTGCTGCGACCGTGCATTCTTAGGTGGGGGGGATTTGCTCCATTCCTCTTCCTTTCTTTGTGAACAACTCAAGACGAGCGTGATTATTGCTGAGTTGGCTGCTGGTGCAATCGTGGAAGTGAATGGAAATGGCCTCCTCTGGAAGGCTTTTTGGAGCCTTTGGCAGAGCCGTGAAGGCCTTGGTTGCCATGTCATAGGCATTTCAGTTATCCCTGTCATCTTGCCTATGGTTGCAAATTCAGATACTGTGTCATAGCCAGTGAAGGCCTGGCACACAAGAAGGGACTTGGATTTGTCAGGACCCAAAGACATGGAAATCCGATTGGGCAGGTATGTATCTTAAGTTCTTGCCTGTCCCAAATGCCACCCACAGCTCCTCAATGTGCAGCTCTGACACATGGGTAATGGCTGGGACCAGAACAACTGTGTCCACAGTTTGCAGGGTGACAGTAAGAATGCACTACACCAGTGTACCAAGTAGGACACTGTTGGGGACAAGCCAGACGGTGGCATCAAATATGCCATCTCCAACAGACTGGATGGGCTGATGGACCCAAGCGATTATAGACCATTGTGGATAACTCTTCTACAGGCAAGCCAGTCTATCCTTGAGCATTATTATATTGTGGCTGCAAGAAAGACTACCGGGTGCAATGCAAATGCAAAAAGGTCTCCATAAAGTGCACAGCTCTGTGTCAATGTGGTAGAAGACCGATTCTGACTTTCGGACCAAATACAAGAAGTTCGAACAGGCTATCCTCTTGTTATAAGTGTAGCTCCTTTAACGAATAGCTCAGTGCTTAGTGTGTACATGAGAGAGAGTGACAGCTTTTGGCTATCAGAGCAGAGAATAAATCAGCAGTTGACTTGTTAAGTGGTAGTAAATGTACAGTGTAGGTTTCAGTTTGTCTCTAAATTAATGCTGTCGCTCTTTAAAACCCAAGTAAAGTTCCTTTGTCATGCTTCTCAACAATGCAACAAAACATAAAAGAGCTGAGGTAGCACGGGGAGAGAGCAGGGGTCAGCTGAAAAAGTATAGGGAGACGTAGCTTACGTATGTGATGACGACAGGACATAGTTTTTACATATTCTTTAGTGTGCTTGCATAACTGTAGTGTGAAATGAAAACTAACCAGATCAAATGTATACAATGTAACAAAAACAGGAACCTTGGTACGGACTTTCAGGTGTGAAAAGGCCCTAAAAAATGAGATTCTAGATGTTATTTTATAACATCTTAGTTCTGAAGATCTGAAACCAATCGCTGATAATTTTTAATTTGTCGATATACAATCTGATTGGCAATCAGCACAAGCCTAAAACAAATGTGTTTTTTGAAGTAAATCATTGTGTTTGACACTTTCTTTTTAAGCTTAGTTGTTAAGGTCATATTAAATACTGTTCTATTACTTTCAGTCACTGTATCATCACGGTTTATGAACAAAAGAATTACGTGTTCAAAACTCTACACAACATGCATGCAACAGACATGATAATCTAAAGTCTAGCCTAGGTTCTCAGATACTGCGATTTCCTTCTTCAGTGTCACTAAATGCACCATTAACTATTTAAATACATAACAGTTTATGATGTTGTATTTGGTATCATTGTAATCCTTGACCATCAAAACATAGGGATAGACATCACCTATCCTGTGTTACCATGTTTGATTCAGGAGATATGATGCAAAACACATTTGGTTATGGCAGAAAGTAAAATGGCCGCCATGGCTGCCTCGAGGCGTTTTGCGATGGCTCCCTTTCTGAAAATGTTTGGCACCCCAAACTGTACAAGTGTACCAAATTCCATGCTTTTATGAAAATGTGAACATGCTTTTCACATATCATTCGGACTATTACAAAAAGCACAAGGAACAGTATACAAAGTATGCCTACATTACAGTTCTGTTACACTAAGGCTTGATTCAAATTATTTAGGAGGAAGAAACCTTTTCCAACCAGTGGCCCCACTTTTAATGTAAACTATTGATACCAACCAAGACAATAATTCATACACTAACTTAACACATAGTGGGAAAAATAACATGGGACAAAATTAGTTAGACATACTATATAGGACAGAAAAAAACTGTGATTACATTACAGATCACAGCAGCAAAGAGAGTGCACGTTCCTTAACCTAACCACCTGATTATTTATCAGATTCATATCAGCTATAATTTAGCTGCTCTACTACCGTTTCTACTGATTCGGGCATTTTAGCAAGACTCAGAGTCTATGGGAGGACTATAGCGCCATCATGTGTGAAATGTTGTAAGTTAAACCAGAGACCACCTCCGACACTTAACAGTTACTCACTGTCTGATGTTTGGCCTATCATGATGTAAACTGTTGTAAACTACGCAAAAACGGCCTACAACTCTGTTTTTCAGTCACTTTATGGAACAGCTGGTGCTCAAAACGTGCTCACGTTAAATTTAGCAGATTTCAAGCGATGGAGGAAGTTAGCTTAAGTGAATCCTCAGTTCTGCTCGTCTATGGTCCACTCTCTGCTTGATCTTGCGTCTTCTCGCGATACTACGCTAGATCTCGTGCCTTGATTACTGTTTTTACTGTCACATTGTCTCACACATTGTTTGTAAATTGAGGCATTACTCAGTAGGACGACAGTAGTAATAAACGGCAGCACAAACCAGTCGTGACGTCTGTAGCGATACAGTTTCCTTGTCGGTTTCATCTGAAGAATTATTGTTGGGACTTGACAAACCAAATCCAGCGCTTTCTGTGGAATAAGGTAGGTTATTGATGTTTTTTTTAATGAAAATTAGCGAACTGTATAGTTTAAAGTTCATTTTACAATCTAGCCTACTGTGTTAAATAACAGTCCCGCCACTGATGAGCATTAATTACAAGTTAATCAAATCGTCTAGCTAAACGAGTCGTCAGTTTCTCCTAGAGGTTGTTAAGCTTTGACTGAATCTTTCTTTTTTGTTAACTTATCTAAACCAGAAGAAGTTCGTCACAACATCAGATTAGTTGTTCAAACGACAGAAGAAAAAACGCAATGTTAAAAATAAATAGGCTGAGTTTATCAATCATAAGAACGACGTGAGTAAAGTTTAAAAGGGCCGGAGTAAAAAAAGCTCGTTACATAAAAATGTTTCTCTCTCGTTATATCACTGAACAGATGTTTCTGATAGTACCAATACGTCAGAAACTGAACAGATGTTTCTGATAGTATCAAATAAATAAAAAAATACGTCGCCGTAGTCAATAATGATTCAACTTTTATTATGTTGTTACATTTTTGCTATGGCATTTTATAGTGTGCATCTACCTTTTACAATTGATTTGGGGCCAAGTTTGAAATTTATAATCAAACTTATCACTGATCATGGTCACTGCTATCACTTTTATCAAGTGTCAAACTGCACATTCTTAATGATGAATCACAGTGACTGGACAAAATGCAATTGGAAAAACATGGCTCCTCTAGATTATAAATGAACTATGGACAGTGGGGGTTTCCCTGTTGACCTCTGTTCATATTTAACTGACAGACCTCTACTAATTGTATGTACATTTGGTTAACATGGTGTATTTGAGCTTACTACTTATCATTTGTTGTTTCCTTCCCCAGAAGGAAATGTCCCTGTCAGGCTGGGTGTGTGTAGTAACAGGTGCCTCCAGAGGCATTGGCAAGGGAATAGCTCTCCAGCTGTCTGAGGCAGGAGCCACGGTCTACATCACAGGGCGCCAGGAGAACACTCTGAAACAAACCGTTGCACAGGTGAAATTTTGAGCTTGACTTTCTTGTAAGGAATATATCAGACAGCTGTCAGGTAGAGAGGCAAAGGCAATATATCCATTAACCTATCTTGACCTATCTTGCTCAGCTCACAAAAATGCACATTCCTCTCTCCAGTCCTTGTCCGGTGGATGGCCTAGAAAAATGTTGCAGCTGAAATGTTGGTGGTTTTCTGCTCTGCAGTTTTGAAGTAGTAGTGTTTTGGTGAGGTTATGTCCCTATGGTTCACAGCTGACGTGTTTGTACTTAACACAGGTTAAGGAGAGGGGTGGAAACTGTGTGCCCGTTATCTGTGATTCTACAAAAGACGAAGACATTGAAGAACTGTTTGAACAGATCAAACGTGAACAGAACGGCAGGCTGGATATCCTGGTCAACAATGCCTATGCTGGAGTACAGGTAGATATACCGCACTGACATGAAACACTACTTGATGTGTCGCTCACTTTACACTTAACGAATTACTTGTGGAACACAACAACACTGCGTGACATTTTTACCTGAACTCTACACGATTGTTATTCCAGGCTATCTTCGAGAATATGGGGAACAAGTTCTGGGAAATGGATCCGACCATTTGGGATTCCATTAACAACACAGGCCTCAGGTATGCTTTTGTGCTTAGTCATGTCTTATACGTCAACTGAGTCATCTAATCGTGTCTAGTGACAGTTTTCCAGACATCAGCTGTTACTCAATTTGTTTTTGTCTTTTTAGTTTAGAGTTCAGCATGATTTTTTTTATTTGATTTTTTTTTTGGTCATTAGTAGCTCTTTCAGAAATACATAGTGTGGTAAAAAAATTATTTAATTGATTTCCATTTTTATCTTTGTGGCAGGGGCCACTATTTCTTCTCAGTTTATGCATCTCGGATGATGGTGGCTCAAGGACGGGGTTTGATAGTCACCATTTCATCTATGGGTGGGCTGCGGTATCTTTTCAATGTACCATATGGTGTTGGTAAAGCCGCAGTAAGTTCTCTTCTCGTTAAGTCTTATATTTATGTACATGTGCTGTGTAATTAGGTCAGTGTAATAAAAACCTGTTTTGTGGATTGTTTCCAGTGTGACAGGTTGGCAGCAGACATGGCTGTTGAGCTGAAAAGTAGAGGAGTGGCTTCTGTCAGTCTGTGGCCGGGAGCGGTACAAACAGAGTTGGTGTCTCAGTTAATAATGGAGAAAGAAACCCCACAGGGTGTAGATTCCAAGGTAGAATATTCTCTTAATAACAAATCATTATCCCTGGTAGTTACTTCAATGTTGTTAAATGTCTGGATTTTCTTTTGCTCAGTTTAAAGCTGTCTTTGCCAATGGAGAAACCACAGAAGTGAGCGGGATGTGCATTGTCAATCTGGCAAAAGGTAGGATTATACTGTATGACATGGTAATCACCTCACAGTCAGATTAGCCATGTTTGCATTCATGTATGTTTATGCGCATTGTGATGTATCACATTAGAAAAGCTTAATGAAAAAGGCAAAATGTCATTAAAACTTCCTCAATTGAGCAAAAATGTTTTACGCTCCATTAAGGTGGTCTTTGCCTTTGTAGAAGAAAACGTTGATGTGCTAAATGGGATATAGAAACGCCTTTGCCGAATAAGTTGTGACGTAGTGAACGTTAAACTCACAGGACTGGTCAGCTGTTTCCGCTGTTGGCGTCCTCCATGATATTCCCATTACGTGTCTTCGTCTCGGGACAGCATGAAAAACGGCCAATACTCGCTGATATGAAGAAGAAAAAAACAATCACAGCTTGCCCAATTGAACTAAATTCCTGAAGACCACCCCATTTTTCTCTCGTAGATGGCCAAGGGACTCCCTAAAAACTTGGTATTTCAACCAGGGGGTGTTGCCCGACATTCTGCGTAACACAGTGTTGTGTGCCTGATGCACATTCTCGTCCGCTCGCATTAGGTCGTCTCGTCACTTTTTGGTTTTATTTTATTGCTGAGAATAACTTACTGCTTCAACCGTTTTTGAGAGTCTTATTTGCAAACTAAACCTAATTCGCTTTGTCTTTCTCCTTTTAAAGATAAAAATCTGATGTCTCTGACTGGGAAAGTACTCATGACTTGTGACCTGGCAAGGCGCTATGGGATACGAGATGTTGATGGTAAGTTTGTATCAGCAAGTTTTTTTTTTTGTTTTGTTTTTTATAGCTTTGAAAAAAACTATGTAAAGTCACATCATTCTAATATTTTGTTTATCTGTTTATTTCCAGGACGGAATGTAGCTGATTACACTTCCCTAAAATTCCTCCTGACGCAGGTCCCATATCTCTCCTGGCTATCAGCTGTTGTCCCTTCATTCCTACGCCTGCCACGCTTTGTGCTCAGCCTGGCTAATAGCCGGTTCTAAACATTCTCTATATCCGTACTGAAGTGGCAATATCATACTGTGTTTTCAACTATATGGTCAAAATTCTAGCTAAACCTATAGTTACCATGTCAGTGATCAAATCCATTACTAATGACTAGTGGCTGACAAGAAGCCAAACAATTTAGACCGACGATATTTTTTGAAGGATTGAAGTATTATTGAATATACCTATGCTATGTATACATTTATATTATATATACATCTATTCCTACTTGAGTGCTTAATGAAAGCAGTTATATGAAGTTTGAGGTAAACAAAGTAAACTTGAAGGATGCTTAAGCCTATTTTAGGAATTTAACACTAATGTCAGCTGTGGGGGAAGCCACAATGTGTGAAATGGGATTTTGTTATTATTTGCTACATGTTATGTTTTTTTTCTTAAGCAGTATACAAAAGCATAACTATCCAAACATGACACATTTAGAAACATAGAAATGCTTGTGTATTTTTTCACTTATTTCAGGATTTGTTTTATTCCTTAAAAATGTATATACACATAACAATACTATACACACTACTACTACTACTACTACTACTACTACTACTACTACAGTACCAACTGGTTCAATAAAGAAATGTCAACTCCCTGCTGTTTTCACTTCATTCCTTTTTGCATAATAACAGATTGATAGCATCTTGAAACTGATCAAAAAAGATTTCTTAAATAAAAACAGTTGAATTCCATGTAGAAAGATTGATATGTACACCTCATCTATATGATTCTATTATTTAGCATTAACAATGAATTAGAAATGCTCCCTCTGACTCAGATATGTATCACTAAAGTCCAGCTGCCCTGCTTTCAGTGACATGACATCATGTCTGAAGCTGACAGGAATTCAACATATTGCTCAAGGACAGTATCACTGCAAAACTTGATTGTGTCATTCCATCTTGTTTATAATGCAAAGAAAAATCTAACAGGTTGTAAACTAGTTCTTGTTAGAACGTGGGTACATCCGTACGTCTAAACCTGTCTGGGCCTTAATTTTGGTGAAATTGGGAAATGATTCAGGGCCATAGCCGTGGTTATACAGAGACACTGGGGCCAAGTCCCCCAGTACAATTTAAAATGGTTTTATTTATTTGGATTTTTCATATTTTTTTTTATTTGCATTCCTCAACTTGAAGGTTTAAATGCAGCTTCAAAGCATCTGTACTTTTAGCAAAAAAAAGAAACTAAAGAAAAGAAATACTGTCTTCTTTAGTTATTTGTTGCTAAGTAGTTACTGAGTCTAAGACTAGTATAATCTGCCTATAAAATACCATGATGGTGGTTTTTTTTGTTTTTTTTTAAATGTATAATGTAACTTACAGAAATAGAGTGCTCTCAGTGGTGGCTATGGCCCTGGACTGATAAAGTTTTTTCATGGGTCTTGGGGAGGCTACAGAACCCCTGTAAGTAAATTATAAATTATTAAAATCCTGTTATGTACAGCTCCATGTTAGGACAGTGGGAGTTTGATGAATTAAATGTTTAAATTCAACAAGATGATTCTCGATGAAAATCATATGAGATGTTGGGGGCGGGGGGGCGTCCTGATTTGGGTGAGTGGTTGACGTGAAAATGTTTAGCCTACTGCCACGGATTTATTATACAGGCGCCTCCTCCCTCCAATCCATGGCCTGCTCTCCCAGACTGGCACACCCACCCCGCCGTCACTGTGGGAGAGTCAGTTGGGCCTTCTGGGCTTCCTGGTCCTCAGCTCCGCCTCGCCTCGATCTGGCCGGACGGCGAAAACACTTCTCAGTTAAAGAACAAAAGCAACAACGGATGGACCGAGGAGGACGAAGTAACGGCGACTCAAATTCATACCTGAATCTCGCGGATTGAGGTATCTGTGTGCCCTATACGGCAGGATTTAGCCGACGACTGAACTCCTACGAAAGACGACAAACTTGGTCGCCTCGCATCTTTGTATCCCGACCGTAATCCGTCGAGGTGCTACATAAATAAGACAAGGGTCAAATCGACAGACGGACGGTATTGTTTTCCTGGTCCCCCTCGAAACTTCGGCCATAAAAAGCGGAGTGGCAGGGGGAGAACTCTGGGTTTCTTTTGTTGTATTTACGCTCAGACGGACCTCGGGGATAACGGGTTATTTTGGCTTTTTCGGTAAGTTTATTTTTGTGTTTCACTGAAGCGTGTCTTACGCCGAAGTGCGCCTGTGCAGTGTGAAGCGTTTTAGTTAGTACGCCATAAAGGGGGAGACACGGGCTGATATTGTGATTGCCAACGAGAGCAACTTTTTTTTTTTTTTAGCCTTTTGTTTCACTTAAACAAAGATACAACGTATCAAACTCTTACAGTGCCTAAAAGTAAGACATTGAATACAGGGGAGGCCAACACACGATCTAACCCCCGTGGGTTTCAATGTGTCACAAATGACTAATACAGTGCTTTCATAATTGTTTGCTAATGTTTTTGATACACTTAAACATTTCTTGCGTGACTCAAACGACCTTAATCGTCGGCCATGCGCAATGTTTCCTCTGCTGTCCCCAACACCTCCTAAATGAAAAGTACATTAACTTGTAAAACACTGTCCAATAAGTAGTTACAAACGCCTTAATATAATTAGGTAATGACCGCAATGGGACAAAAACGTTAAAAGAAGTGTTTCCGAATTCCTTGTATTTAGCTTTCTAACTGACATTTCCATTGTGATGTGTTGAAGTGTTGGCTTAACACCTGTTGCTCAAGAACAAAGGTACATTTATATTCATTTAGTTTTTCAAACCAGTTTTATAAGAAAACTGAATTTAGTGTTTAATATTGTTTAAGCGCGTAGAGTGCCTAGACTTGGACTTGAGTGTGACTACTGATTTTCTCCTTCCACAGGTTTCTGTTGTGGTATCTGCCTTTGTGAAGAGGCTACACTCATCTTTTGGGACAGAGAACTTGGGAGTGGAACAAAGCCTGACTGGGAAGGGGTGAGAAAGTAGGCTGTGATGGATTTCTCATAGATCCCCATTCCTCACGCACCCACCCTTTGCGACCAATCCCCCCACTCACACACAACAAAAGTCAGTCACCACACTTTGGGGGGAGGGGAACCCAGTCTGGACATAGTATACGACTAGTTTCACTTGGAGTTCAGAATAAGCAGCGCAAAGTAGGGGGGAGGGGGAACAGCTGTCAGATAATACACTTTTAGAATGGACAAGAACTGAAAGTTCTTAAAACATCAGTCTCTTTTGGCTGTACTCTTCAGAAGGTTTCCTTCTCCTTGCAGTGATCTTATCTGTGAAGTGAAAACAGTTTGACAGTTGAGACAAGTAAAAAAAAAAAAACTAAACCAGTGTTTTTATTTCTTTTCTAGGTGAAAAAGCCTATTTTCATAACCCAGATGGCAACCTACAGTGAACATAATGGCAGAAATGGACTATTTACAGGCATAAAGGGGCCTTTTGGAAAAGTAACAAAGACAGAATGTGAAGGAAAACGTGAAGCTAAACGCTCCTCCAAGGATTTGCGCCACTCTGCCAGCTCAGCTGACAGCAATGCGAGTGGTGTGGCTAGTTTCACCACTAACCACAACTCTGTTGTGTGCCTGCCCCTAGTGTCAGAGGGACTGAAATTGGTGTGGACACAGTCAGATCAAACCCGTGAACTTGACACAATCCCAGAGCTGGTCCAAGCCTTTAACTTATTTCCATACCCCTCATCCAGTGAGGTTAGCACCCTGGCCCGGGTATGTGCCTTGCCACTGGACAAAGTTAAGGTGTGGTTTATGGTGCAGAGAATTAAATATGGTATCAGCTGGTCATCAGAGGAGATAGAGGAGACACGGCAAAAGCTGGCAGTGCCGGAGCTTTGTGATGAATATACTGAAACAAACGAGGAAGCCAAAATAAAGAGCAAGAGCAGCAGTTGTGAGGAATTGGTAATTGAAGATAAGGATAGCAATGAAGTAGAGGGTGCTCTCTCTAGTGCCCAGAAGAAGAAACCAAAGTGTGAGTCACCAGATTCCTATAAACCAGCCAAACCCACTGCCCCGTGTTTCAGCTCCACCCTCCCACCTCCTCAGGATTCATACTTCTACCGCCCACCAGCGGACACGCCAGCAAGTACAGCAGCGGATGTCTCCCTTGATCTTTCCGAGTCATCTTCACAACAGCATCGTCATGGGCGCTACAAAAAATCTAAAGCTCAGCTTGCTGCCCTGCGAAAGAGCTTTCTGAGAGAGAACTGGCCCGCAGAGGCAGAGCTTAGACGCTTGCAGGATGAAACGGGGCTGAGCCGTAACGACATTCGTAAATGGTTCAGTGACAGCCGGTACCAGCTTAGGGTTGGCCGAGGAAGCCTTGCTGCAGCCCAGAACTACTCTCAACCCACTGGAGGAAAACATGACCAACAAATTCAACCCCTCCCACTTATTACACAAAAAACTAGTCTAAACGGGGTGAAGAGCCAGGAGGGAGCCCGTAGCAATGGTATTAGAAATTCACATTTCTTTCAGACCTTTTTGTCAAACAGCCTGGAAGCATTTGGCGAAAGGGTCCTTGAGGCAGAAGGGTTTGATGTTATGGAGGAGCTTTCTGGTGATGGCGACAGTTTGAAAGATGAGGAACATGGTGAAGAGCAACCCCTACAACTGACAAAGACCTGCAAGATTGAGGCAGATGATCCGCAAGAACCATCAGGTATATTAAAATCCTCTCCATACTCTTCCCCCTCTGGCAGTCCACCACTGACTGCGTCACCTAATAAACCGCTTTTTAACAGCATCAGCACATCAAAGAAGTCAGCTCACTCAGCCAAAGCCAGTCCCTCAGAAACGCCCTGGCGCGTCTCAAAGACTCCCTCATCCACATCAACATCCCCTGCCCTAACTCCGGCTGGGCGACCAAGAAAGACCAAGGAGCAGTTGGATGTGTTAAAGCAGAACTTCTTACGCTGCCAGTGGCCCAAGAGTGAAGATTACACTGAACTTGTAAAGCTTACAGGTTTACCCCGGGCAGATGTTATTCAGTGGTTTGGGGATACACGGTATGCCGTTAAAAACGGCCAGCTGCGCTGGGTGAAGGGGGTCCGCGACCAATTCTTGGCAGAACTTGCAGCTCAGCAAAGTAGCAGCGGTTTAACTAACGGAAGTGGTTCTGGGACATCTTCTCGGGCTGGGGGTAGCCGCAAACGAAAATCTCAAGCAAATGTAACAAGTGCAGATTCCCCTGATATCCAGCCACTGGTGACATATTACCTTTCAACAGGACCGCTACACGAAAAAGACCTTGACTATCTATGCAAGAAATCAAGAATGAGCTACCAGCAAGTGCGAGATTGGTTTGCAGTTCAGGGTGTTGGGGGGACTGAAGAAAAACCTATTGTTGCTGATTAGGACACTGGAAACAGACGTAAGAACATTTCTAAAAGTTGGCACAGTGCTCCACATCCTTTGCACCAACGAGCATAGTAGTTAGATTGGTTTAAATTGCTTTACTTCGGCAGGTTTGTAACGCCCGGTCTTTCCAGTACAAGCCCAAAGTAAGGTTTGTGTTTTTATATATGATACATTATCGGCTTATCGTAATATATTTTGGACTTGAATAATAATTGTGTTGCTGCAAATAGGACAGTAACCTGTACACTGGTTTGCTATATTTTTTGAGCTTATTATTTTTGTTTAGATATCACTACATAATTTTTAGCATGCTATTGTAGCAGTATAATTTAAACTGGTTGTGCTTCTGGTACCTGTCTAAAGCAGATGACTGCTCTGGAAAAATGTTTCTGTTGATGAATATGTTGACTAATCATCACTGTGTGTAATCATTCCTATTCAGCCAATAATTCCTTTGTCGAGAAAAGCACACTGGACATGTTCACTTTAAATTGACAACTTGCACTTTGGTTTTAGAGCCTGCTGCCATATTCATTAAATCCAATTATTTCACAAAATATTAGTTCCTAACTAAACCGTGTCATTCTTGATCCCTTAACACTGAAACCTATTATCCTGACCTTTGAAAACCGCATGGTACATCCAATTCTACTTATGTCTACAGCATATTTCTGAGACACATTCCCCGATTCTCCTGTAGACGCTCTGCTGTAATACTTGATTTAAAATAAAAATATATATATATATATATATAATATGAGAGAAAGCAATCACATCAACATCATACAGTCAGAATTGCCCAATTCAATTCAGATTTGCACTCATTAATTCAGTCAGTATTTTGTCTTAATAACTGTAGGGTGTGACTTAATGGTTTATAATCTAGACAAACTAGATACAATAACGGACGGGGGTCCACTTACTGTATAAGTAGCAAAGGGTTTGAATCCAAAGAAAAAAATACCTTTCTGTTAACTCGGATTATTAATTATAGCACAAACTTTATACATTCAGGTTATCAGTTCAGAAAAACTCCACTCTAAAGTACTTTTTACTAGACCTACAAGGGGTGAAGTGGGCTTTAAGTAGTTTAGTTCATTAGAAATGTCTAGATAAAGGTTAGATGACCATAATGTTGATAAAGCATTGTCTATCACTGTTTTTTTGGCATTCTATTAGGAATCAAAAGTTAATGCAAGTGTCATGCTGTGGGGAAATGTCCACAATGATTCGTGTCTTCCTTTGCAGATGTTTTCCATGTATTTTCTCCTGTTCGAATAATTTCTCATTTGCACAATTGTGTCACTGGAAATAAGTAAAGGATTTGCCTTTCTAACCATGTGTGCAAGCAATGTTTTTTGTGTGTGCTGTAATAACTTAAACTGAATCTGACAAATTAATTTTTTCATCAATGTATATTCTCTGTCGTGAGCAAAAAAACAATATGCAGAAAAAAAAGAAGAAAAAAAAGGGTGACCATTAATTAACCAATGATCAATAAGACAATGTGGCTAGTTAATTCACCAACAGAGGAACCACATGGTAACACCAGTATAACATCCATATAAACTTAACAATTATAAAATACCTATACTCAGCAATGTACAAGACGTTCAGTCATTGGTGCCAACTGTTACTGGGCAAAAACAAATCTCCAACAAAGACATAACGGTCCTGATAAACACACGTGTGGCTAAGGACTCCGATAAACATGTCCCCACAATTGTTAGGGGCCATTTCATTAACGCCTGGGTGACTGTATTGATAATCGGCTCATAAACTGGAACTGGAAGACATTAGGAGTCTGACGCTGAGATCTGAGGAAGACAGAAATGGAATGACTCACAATTACATGAGACCACCTTCCGATGAAGAAAATGCAGAAATGTGATACGTTTCCTCACAAGTTAACTGTAAATCATTTCTTACCTTGTAGGAGTGCTAAAGGACGTGGGTGTTCCTTTTTTTAAAAACAGAGGTGAAATGATTTTGATTAAAGATAGAATGCAATTCATTTCTGAGTTGATTAAGCACAATGTATCCAGTTTAGTCCCAGCAGCCATGGTAGAGCTACAAACGTGTGTTTGCAATGACACTTACTGTGTACATGCTCATGAAGAGAACTATGGCTCGAAATAGAGGTAGCGGATCCAGGAGTCTGACAAAAACAGAAACAGTTCCAAATTGTACAAAGTTGATGGTTGAATATTGAAGTACTGCTAATGAGGACCTAGTCTATGAATGTGTAATTATTATTATTGAGCATGAACATTTTGGAACTTGTAGTCTGACAAAAGCAATCTTAACTAAAGGTCCACTTACTAGCCTCCTCTAGAGGTTTGAACCACCTTTCAGTCTTCATCAGGGGATGGAGTTTGCATGGAGATGGCATCTCTTAACAGCAGAACAAACTCCATCAGCTGAGCAAGACAGTGAGATGAAACCTCCTGGAAAGCTTTAGCAAAAGCTATTTAGTTGACCTTGAATTAAGATGTTTGTATTGCCAAACTGTTACTACATCTACCAGGGTCTTTAAAAAGTTACACAATAATCTAAGAAATATCTTTTTTTTTTGTTCAGTATTTTTGTTTTCAACATCATAACATACTTACTGTGATGGAGGGTAGATGGGGATCTCTGTCTCTGGCCCATGTCTGAGACTCTGCTGAGCCTAAGTAACTGAGACCCAGACACGTTTGAGCATTAAATATATTTTGCAGTCATTCTATTAAGTGTAGATATGTGATGATGTTGCACATACAGAATGAAATCCACCAGAGCATGACAATGTTATACATACCTCATAGTTCTCGAACGAGGGGTAACTGGTAAAAGAAAACATGCACACACTCCTCATTAACTTGGCTCAAAATATTTGAAATGGACTACCGACACCAAAAACATTAACTGTAACAACTTAACACAGAGTTTACCTGGAGAGGTGACAGCCACAGGTAGTGAGATCCTTTGAGTGCTATATATGAGACAAAAAGTTATTACTACATCATTTTAAAAACTTTAGTATTGGAAAGTTTGTTATTAAACCGAACACTCCTGAAATATGAATTGGTTTTACCCATCTATATGAAACTGTCCTGGAGAAACCTGTGGCAAACAGAAAGTGTGCAGGCTAAATTAGATATTGAACTTATTACCTGAACATTGGCATTTTAGGCAACATGAACATTTCCTTTATTAGACTTCTGGAACACTTACCCTCCGCTGAGAAAGTGGCTTTTTCAAATCAGCAGTCTCTCTTTTCAGATTCGAAAGCTGCTTTTTTAAGTCGGCATTTTCTCTTTTCAGCTCGGAGAGTTGCCTTCTGGTGACACACATGGAAGGAATAGCGTTGCAATCGGGTGGGCTTATTCACACAGTCACAGAGGAACAATAACAAATACTAAAAGTACCTGTAACCCTGCTCATTGACTTCCTTCAAATGCCTTTCCAGTTCAACGGACTTATGCTTGAAGTGTGCCGTGACTCTCTCCATCTGTGTCCGCTGAAAAAGGGCAATCTGAGGAGCATGAAGACCTCACAATCAAATATTCTTTCAGTGAAAATACTACATGATGTAAATCAACTTTGGCTTTTGGATTACAGCTCAGTGCTTCTTGACAATGACAATTTGTAATGCTTTTAATCTCATATCTAATATAATATCTGACGCAATCTGTTGTTGAAGGACTCACTGGCGGGTTAATTGACTGGCTGCTCTGACATTTATCATCCCTGAATAGCAATTAAAAATGACAGCAGTGAGGAAGCTTGGGTGGCCGCTGCACAGAGGAGACAGACCTGTGAAGTGTGCTCCAGCCGTGACTGGATGAGCTTCACAGGGTCTTTGAAAAACACCTTTTCCTGTGGCTTCATCTGAGATAAAAAAAAAAAAAAAAAAAAAAATGTGTGCAAATATAATGAGTTGGCTATGTAAAATAAGTTAATTCTCTGTTGGTGGCATTGGACAGTAACCTGCAGTGAACAATGGCAAACTCACCAACCTCATCTGTGATGGGCAGATAACTGCAGCTGGCCCCACATACACTGCACTGCTCTGTGGGAAAAGACATGATCACAAGAAGCATAACTAGCCTGAAACTGTCTCATTTGAGCCATGATATTAAATAATTATAGTTGTGGAAGCAAACTGACTTGACATATAATTGTCTTACGAGATTTAATGCATGCTTCACAGCAAATGTGGCCACAGCTGGACACAGCAAACTTCGACCCTCTCCTTGTGAAGCACTGATTACAGTGGAACCAGTCCATTTTTAGTGCTGTGGGTCGTTTCCTCCTCTGCAAACACGATGTAACAATACACAAATGTGATTATGTAAAATTAAATATTGCTCTACATCACCATTATTATATCACCATCACCAAGTATGTGGACACCCCTGGTCACATACTTTTGAGTACTTTCAATATTGGGTTGTTTTTCCTGGTGTGGACTTTCCCATTTCAACATGGCAATATCCCCCTGAACAACTAATGCTAAAAATGCCCACAGTTTTGAAATTACATGTTCAAAAGGTGTCAGCGGTAGAGCTGCAAAGATTAATCGATCAATTAGTTTTCAACTATTAAATTAATCGCCACCTTTTTTGATAATCTATTAATCGGCTTGAGTTTTCTTTATCTGGTTCCAGCTTCTTAAATGTGAATATTTTCTAGTTTCTTCACTCCTCTTTGACAGTATATATATATATATACATACATACATACATACACTTAATATCTGAGTTGTGGACAAAACAAGACATTTGAGGATGTCATCTTGGGCTTTGGAAAACACTGACATTTTTTACCATCTTCTGGCATTTTATAGACCAAACAACTAATCGAATAATGGACAGATTGATCGACAATTAAAATAATTGTTTGTTGCAGTCCTAGTTAGTTCCACACACACACACACACACACACACACACACACACGCATAGTCTACATGGCCATGTAGGGTACTAGTACAGTTATGTAGATAAGTGTTAATATTAAGCGTTTTTTAGGGCTTGACAACACTGGATTATTTTTTGCCAACAAATTACAATGTTAATTTATCACGCTCAACCATTTCAGCATCAGATAATTCTGCCACACCACAACACACACTCCTAAGTAAAGAAAGTTAGCTTCTATCATCTACAATGCTAACCGTTCTTTATACATCACGATGATAACAGGTTAACATTATACTATTGGCTACCAAAGTGTTTGCTAACTGACGTTAGCTAGCTTAATTGTAGAAAAGTAATAACCGTTTGGCTGGCTACTGACAGAGGAAAAGAAACGGATTCAAAACTTTCATTACACTTTGGCTAGAAGATATCTGCTCTCTCGTTTGTTATTTTGCTAACATTACCTGTCGCCCTGCTCAAAAGTAGTTGAAGTTGTAGCCTAACAAAAAAAAAAAGTCGTTTCTCAACCGGCTCAGCAGTGCAGTCCCGCCTCTGCGGAAGTACAAACAGCGGATATCGTTCGTTGTTGGGATTGGATGAGTGAGGAATGAAGACCCGTTTCTAGTAAATGTATAGAGCCAACTTTTATCAGTAACAAGTCTAATATGCCAGAGTGTAATTTCGACTCAGGAAACCCAGTTATTCGATATCAATGTACCTCAAAATGTAGCTATGCAATTGAGGGAAGGGATAATTCATTCATCACCCACTATTTCACACTTCAAAATGGGATTTAAAAGATTGTCAGCACAGAAAGTTATTTTAGGATTTGAAACACACCATTGCTTACGTTACTGGTCATCTAAACAAAACACCAAGGACACCTGTTGCCCTTGCATGTTCTGGCTCCAATATTTAAAAAAAAAAAAATTAAAAAAAACCCTGCCCCAACCATCACCTCAGCTTAATTATATGGCTCTTACTCAACAAGTAGGCATATGGGGTGATGGACTAGATCGCTCAGGATCTGCTGGCAATTTAGAGTCCAAGTTATGTTGGACCTGATGAAACAAGCCATTATGCCATCCAAGTTTGGTTTTTGTAGTTGTGGGTAAAGCAACCCATGAATGTTGCAAAATATGAGTTTAGCATAAACGTCACCTTGGGAATTCAATTCTGTTTTTAAACCAATCTACATTTAGGTCACCTTGAAATAAATCCCTAGTCCTTCTTGTATATGATGGGAGCATCTCAACCAAGGAATATAGGTTTTCAGATGACATCAAGAAAACAGTCATGAAAATAAGCACCTTGAGAATCACAAAACAAGCTTTATCATTTGAGCTGTCAAGTAAAATTTGGTTACATCTTTAATGGCCACATTACAATCTGATATCCACACTGAAATAAAATCCAAGACAGATTGTAGAAACCACTCTGGAGCCATTCCTGTTGGGAGAACAACAGGTTTAGTTGAGGTTAAATATACTGTATATTGCAAATACACAATAACTTGCCCACCTCGGATACTTCAGGAATTCACATCAGTAATAATAAGTGGCCCAAGGACTGCTTTTTCTAATATTCCATGCTTCCCTGAGAAGAAAAAAAAAGAAGTTTGTATAGCACAATGAGACCAGTTTGATAAAGCAGAAGTTGTGTAGATACCTGATTCTATACTCCTTGTCCTCCTGGACTTGCAGCTGGATTCACAGCAGTCACAAATATGGCTTAATGCAGAGTTGTCCAGCAGCTGCCAACTGAGTGAATGAATAAGAGTCATTCAATTGTTCCATGAAGTCTTCTTTAATCCAGAATTTGACATGCTGCAATTTCTCTGCAGCAACAGAAAACTGCACCAATGCTGAATAACTCAAGACTTAAAATCCTAAAAAAACCAATACATTTACCCGTGCTCTTTGACGTAGTAGCAGGCCTTCTTGGTGTCATCAAGACCGTTGGGATCCCAAGCCACAAGATTGCAGTGGATGAACACCTGTTTTTTGCAGAGTTGAAGAGTGTAGGTTGCAAGGCATGGACGTTTCTAGTATTTAAAGTCTTGCATCTAAAAGATTAACATGCATAATATATAGAATTGAGACTAGTTTACCTCTTCTCCAAGAGCAAACCTAAAGGCTTGAAGGGATAAGCGGATCTCT
Source organism: Sander vitreus (assembly GCF_031162955.1). Classification (NCBI taxonomy): domain Eukaryota; kingdom Metazoa; phylum Chordata; class Actinopteri; order Perciformes; family Percidae; genus Sander; species Sander vitreus. The sequence continues at coordinate 22,888,459 of NC_135866.1, forward strand.
GAGGATTTTTGCCTCGGTTCGAACTTGGACCGTGATACCACGCTGTCCATGAGACATCTGTGTGGTTAAACATTTTTTACTTTCAGTGTCTGGACAAAAAGTAAGTCAGTCAAGTGTGTTGATTGCCAGTGCAACAGGAGTACCCCTTATTGGTGATTATCGGATATATACGGCTTTCAGGCTGCAGCGCTGGTGTGTAAGCTGCTACGCATTCCTCAAGAAGCAGCAGCATGGGCTGATGGGTCTCCTGCGCCACACTAGCCATGATGGAGATCATTGAGCCCAGAGGAAAGGTAGTAGATATAGCAGGGCCTGAGAAGTCATCTACAGCAGTAAATAGAGACGAGTCATTAAGTTTAAAGTCACTGTGAGAGCTACCATTTCCAGTGATGTCATGCTTTACACCCACCATTCATGAGTCCAATGTGGAACACAAGATCTTCTTGACCGTTGGTATTAAACACTGGTTCATAAATCGGAGGATACCAGTCTTTGGGCCTGCACGAAATAAAGCAGAGTGAGCTCCTGCTGCCATTAAACATGTGTATCTGTAGACCATTTACTCACTTTGCACTCAATGTTGAAGTAGTATGAACACCCACCTCTGAAAAGCACAGACAACTGGGTGAGTGAAGGCCAGAATGCGAGAATCAGGAGAGGAAGTGTAGGTCAGGTCATTGGTGTACGTCAGCTGATCCCCAGTAACCTATGGAAAACAAATGTCACTAAAGCTGTATAAATAATGGACAGAGTTTTGCAGGTATGACTGTGCTACTCACCATTCTCCTGAAGTTACAATCATTGATATCGACATTGAAAACAACCTCCCTGGCTGAAAAGCTGGTGGGAATACAGTTACCCAGACGAAAGAGCGATAGATCAGCCTGGGATCTGCCCTCTGTCCACACCAGCATCACAAAATCTGGCCTACAGTCCAGTTTCATGTCTGTAAGGGGATACAAGCACAAATAACTCATGTATACCCAATTTCAGGTAAAGATGATAAATTGTCCTGCATTCCGCCACAACATCACCTGCATAGACAGACATGACCGCTGACAAGCTCAAAAGCAGTGCAATTTGCCAAAGGAAAGCCATCATGACTGCTGCATGCTGCTGACACTTAGGGTGCTTTTATTCCTTGGGACTGGGAGACATTAATCAAGAAAACCTCTTTCACCTGATGTGTGTCAACAGGCTCAGGTGCAGCGGCCATCGAGCTAATTACAGCTTGGAAATCAACTCATTGCATTACACATTAGACCCATTTAATTTTGATATGGTGCAGCTTGATTACCGGCATGGTAACAGATGTCATGTTTTGTGGAAATGTGTTACTTTTCATAATTTACATAGGCACAAAGACATGAAGTGACATTTCACACACATTTAAACATGTATCATGCTTCTATCATTTACATTATATTAGCATAAAAAAATAAAAATGGCACAGATATGCAAGGTGAGGAAACAAGGTAACCAAACAACCTCAAACTGTTTCTTTGCCACCTTGCTGCAGGCATTGCATACAGGTTGAGTTGTGTGATCAGTGTATAGTTGCCTGTTTTGTCTTTTTACTGTGTAAACACTTGACCTTGCGCTCAGGTCTCTTGATTTTAACTGTATAGCCAGAAAGTAAGAAAACCCCATGCTATGTTCAAATGCAGGGCATTGTGGTCCAAAAATTGGATTTGTCAGAATGTTTTATTACATAAGTTGGAGCCCTTTCATGTTTTAAATCTGAAAGATGACCTGTGGCAATGCTGCATTAGTGCTTTATCAGAACATATGGCATGATTTGCAGCTAGAGCTTGAACAATTGTGAAGGTATTCAGTACAAGAAAAAAAAATGTCTATCCCTGTTCATGAATTGATCCTTAAAAATCATCACATGGCCTACACTGTATAAAGATGGGTCCAAGGGCCACCTTGTAATTGAGACAGTCTTGCCTCAGACTGAAATAATCCAGGTCCTCCTTTAACTGTACAGCCAAGGAGTGGTCAGTTGCATTGACATTAATAAACTAGTGATGGGAGAAGAGATTAGTTTACAGGCTGTGGCATTTACCACAGACCTCAAGCAATTATGTAGCAGGTTACAGCTCAGATATGTGACTGACTTTAAAGGCTGGATACTTTTACTTCCCTGAAGTAGCGATGATGGTATGAAGGCCGCTAAAAACAAAAATGCAATAGAATCTCACTGAAGTTTACACCAGGTTTATTTGTACAGAGGGTTTAAGATGTATGCACTACAATTCAAATTAATTTGCAACAGTTTTAGATCACGTAAAGCTGACGTCTCTTGTAAGTCAGGAGGCCGAGGTCATCTGCTACTGGCCCCTCTGCTGTGATCATAATCTCCATCATCTTGGACTGGGTCTTCTGTTGAGAACTTTGTTTTCCATATCCGTTTAACAAAACTCAGTTTCAGGACATCAAGACCTTAAACGCTCATCATTGCACCTCAGCTGCAGTAAGAGACCCCTCCGATTCATTGTAGGCGTTTGAGTCAGACGGATCAATTATGATCAGGGGTCCCAACACAGAATTGTGACTAAAGCCGTTGGATTCTGAAAGGAGAAAGATTGACTTCATGAGGAAACGGCACAAAACTGAAAAGAGGGGGGAGAAAAAAAACAAACAAAAACACAAATTGGCAGAAAAGGGATACCCCATTTGACATCTCTTTTTAAGCGAGGCGTGCAGGTTGAATCACAGCAGCTACAGACGGAGCTCTGAGAAGGGTCATCGAGTAGTTCCCATCTGAGAACAGGAGCAAACAGTCATATCAGCATGGTGTTGTACAACTTTACACAAATAAGTCCCACTTCCAGCATTGCTCAGTTGCCGCCGGAAATTCCGCTGATTTCATCCTTTCGGCCGGCTGTCAGCTACGTTACGCTTTGTGTTGGAATTTTAAACTCTTGTCGATATGAGAGCTATGTTTAATTGCTCCTCAAATCTCTGCAGGGTTAATCGAGACAGTTAGCTAGACTATCCAATCCGAGTTCTGTTGCACGACAAACCTTTCAAACTTACATTCCACAAAAACAAAGTTCCTTCACAGGGCTATTTTTGCAGCTGCACAGTGGCTCTGCTGGTGCTTAGCGCCACCCATGACAATTGTGATTGGTTTAAAGACATGCAAATAAACCAGAGTGTTTTTTTCCCATCCCGAAATGCTATGTGGAGTAGCCAGACCCTCCTCTGCAGTGCTGTGGCGGAAGGTCTGGCAAAGCAAGACTAACTTCTATGGTCTGTCATGTTGAGTTTTTGGAGTTTCTTTTGAGGAAATCTTGGTGCAAGTCATTTTTCATTTACAATATAGTGCAGTCAAATACAGTATTTGTGTTACATAAGCAGTACTTGATAAAAGTCAGGAATAGTTATATTTTAGAAGATATGCTTAGTCGCTTTCTTCTCGTGTTTCAAGTTAATCCAAGATAAAATACTTGCCTCCAGCTTCAGTGCTATTGATGTTATCATTGAACTCTCAAGAACGTAAATATATTTTCCAAAATGTCTTAATGTTCCCTTAATCCATAATTACCTCTGCTTTTCCTTTACATACTGGCAGGCTTTCTTGCTTTCATTAAGAACTTCAGGATCCCATGCAACCAGTTTACAGTGAACGTACACCTGAGGAGCATATCAAGTTAACATTCGTTATGAACAAGATATTCCTTATAGCAGTTACCATTTACCCTCTCACCTCCTTTCCAAGAGCAAACTTGAAGGACTGCAGGAGAAGGACGAGTGCAGACGAGTGGTAGCGAGGGAGGAACACAGAGTTCGCCTTCATGCTCTCCAAAAGACACCTGAAGAAATTTTAAACCCAGATATAGATTTTTTTAATTCTAGAAAACTAATTGGGAAAATGAATCCATGTCTGAATCATACCCCTTATTGCCAATGATCGTGTAAACCTGGCTGTCAAGCTGCAGCTCTGGTGTAGTGGCTGCCACACATTCCTCTATGAGCAACAGCAAGGGTTGGTGGGACTTCTGCTCCACTGCCGCCCATATTGGCATTAACGAGCCCAGGGGGATGACGTTTGTCTTTGCCACACCTGTTAATTGCTCTGTAGGGGAAGTAAAAGTGATTAGAATGTGTCTTTGAGTATCATGTTGTATTTAGTCCTGTGAGAACTCACCATTGAGGAGTTCCATGTGGAAAACTAGCCTCCCTCGGCCTTCAGAAAAACTGGCTCCAGGGTTCAGGAAAGCGGGGAACCACCCCTCTGGACTGAAATATAATGGAAACGTTTTCTCATCTCAAGTTTCAGCTTTAAACTGAAATTTCATTCAAAGAGATACGCGACCCGACCCCGGATAAGCGGATGAAGATGGATGGAGATACTCTACCTTTTATAAGCACACTCAATGGGATACACAAAGGCAGCTGGTTTTGACCTTTTATTTGGTCTGAAAGTCAGCTCATTTTGATAGAGGAGATGCTTTCCTCTCACCTGTAGAAAAACTATGTATTAAGACACTAAAGAGGCAGAGAGGTGTTTTAGTTGAATATGACATTTACATTACCAGTCTTTTAAACTTGCAGTCAACTAGTTTGTAGTTGAACTGTACTTCCCCCTCGCCAGTGGGCAGAACATTAAAGGTAGATGGTAAGCAGCTTCCAAGGAAGAGACGAGATGCAAATGGCACCAACTCTGCACTGATCCTCCATGTGACTCTTATTGAGTTTTGGTCACAGACTACTTTGATATCTGCAAACAAATTGTCACAACACCAGTTTCTGAAACACTTTAAAAAAAAAAAACAAGGTTGACACATTACTACATACGCATGCAAATACTACCTGTAGTAGCATCAGTTGTTGCAAAAACAGCCGTGATTAGCACACCAAGGTAGAGTTGAGTCACCATGACTAAACGAGTCAGGTCACATTGGAAGTGACACTATTTGTAGACTTCCTGCCAAATTAGCTGAATGATTAACACCTGTGTGAGAGCAGGGCATCATTATGCTGGGGTGTTTTTGTGCATTCTCACAATTTCATATATATTGCAGGGTGTTCATTTTGACAACTTCTAAATGAAGAGGAACATAACTGTAGCCTACCATTATTCAAGTACTGTACGCAAGTACAATTCTGATTTATCTGTGTACCATACTTTATACCAGTGTTTCTCAAGCTTTTTTCAATATTGTACCCCCTTTGAATTGCTTTTTTAGGCCAAGTACCCCCTGACCAGCGCAAAACATTTTTGGTAGAAAATAAGTCTCTATAAAGAGGAACAATCCAGCGCCGGCAGTGATAGAATCACTAAACAACCTTTTTTAAAGAAAAAACATTTAAATGCTACATTTCAAATGTTTAGAATCCATCACTTAATTCAATCATTATTATAATTATTTTAGGAATTATGCATGACATATTTTTTAACTAGCATTTTTGCAAACGTTTCACGTACCCCCCTTCAGTACTCCAAAGTACCCCCATTTGGGAAACACTGCTTTATACCTCTACTTTGCTACATTTCAGAGGCAAATGTTGTATTGATTCTACTGCATTCATTTAACACTTCGGGCACGTTCAATCTCAAAACGGTGTGCATAGTTTTGCTATGGTTTCCGCGTTGAACGACAGTTTCCTCGTGCAACCATAGACTGTATATAGACGTGTGCAACGGCTTTGAGATATGTTTTCTCTCGTTTGGTGGGTGTGTCTCTCGTTTATTTGCTGTGTCATAGGTGATAGCCAATCAGCAGAGAGGTATATGTAAACTCGTGGCAGAGCGCTTGTCCACACAACAGGGTGTTCAAAGCTACGTTTAGTCTGGGCTGAACGTGGCCCTAGTTACTCATTATTTTACAGAATAATATTTGACATAGGCTACACAACATGGTCAGTTTATAAAACAATACAATGATTCAGATGAAACTACTCAACAGTATAATTTTATAGTTAATTAAAATGCTTACATATTACTGTGAGTAGTAATGATCCATTAATGTAATAGCACTCTGAACCATTTTTTTGCTGATATTTTCATACTGTTTCTTGGGTGAAATTTTACTTTGACTTGTAATGAAATATTTCTAAAGCGTGATATTGTAAAAAAAAAAAAAAAAAAAAAAAAAAAAAAAAATGTAAGTAAATTATGTCAATATTGCTGTCCATGTAAAAGCTGCTGTGAGTTTAGAAATGGCAGATTTTTATTTTATTTTTTTATCAGAGCGGAACCACTTTTGTGTGATTTAACGCCATCACGTCCGGAGCGTTTAGCGTTGTACACAGGAAGTAGCTTCAAGTCTGACAGAGAAAGAGGTTGTAATTTGCAAGTATATCAAGTGTTTTGGTCAGTTAACAGTTCATACAATTTCGAGTTGTTGTACATTGTTTATTCAAGATGCTGATCAAAGTTAAGGTAAGACCATTGTTTTATTTACGCTTACACTTATTCGCTGCCTCGTCGCTGTTGTTGGGTTAACGTTAGCCCGCTAACACAACTGACCCGGTTCGCTGATTTATTTTTCGGCCGCAGTAATTTATTATAATCTAACGTACACGTATCTCATTCTATGCTAAACCAGTTTAAATGTCTGCCTATTTTTTGGCTCAATATTAAGTGGGGCTACCAACTAGCTATCCACATGTTGCTCTTTGGGTAACGCTTGTCGCCATTCAGTAGCTATGTTGTTATGTGATAGCTTGCTAACTTAAACGCATCACCAAAGCAGGTTAGCCAATTCCTTGGCCGGTGTTACAACAAAATGTGGGACCCTTAGGATTCCGTTAAGCTAGAGGATAGTAGACCACTACTGGACGATACTATGGCTGGAACGATAAATCTTAATCTGCTGGTTGATCAACAGAAAAAATAATGAATCAGTAATTTGGGGTTTTTTATTAGGCGAAATGCCACACATTCTCTGGATCTACCTTCTCCATTGTAAAGATTTGCAGGTGTTGTCTGTTTTACATCCTTGAAAATACAATGTGTGGTCATGATAAAAGCATTTGCATTGACAATACAGCTGGAAATCTGACGGGTCACATAATTTGGTGTAAATCGAGCAAACCTCTATGAAAAAGGACAGGTTTTGTGAATTCTGCCTTGTGTTGATTGAACAGTAGTTTCAGGCTCAGTATGTGTAATTTCAGAAACCAAAGCTGGTGTTGTTGTGATTATGTTGACATTATGTTTCAGACTCTCACTGGAAAAGAAATCGAGATCGACATTGAGCCCACAGACAAGGTGAAATATAAGAGAAATAACCTGTATTCTGTTGACTCTCAAGGCACCGTATCATTTCTAAATGTATTGTTTATGCGTAAATGAAGGTGGAGCGAATAAAAGAGAGGGTGGAAGAGAAGGAAGGGATCCCCCCGCAGCAACAGAGACTCATCTACAGTGGAAAACAGATGTGAGCTCCTCCAACATGAACTAATCTTGCTCTGTAGTCACTGTGAGATGCTCTTTCTTAAGTCTTCTCTAAACCATCTTGTGCTCTCTCCTGTTGTTTTGCTCCCAGGAATGATGAGAAGACAGCTGCAGACTACAAGATCCAGGGAGGCTCAGTGCTCCATCTTGTGTTGGCGCTAAGAGGCGGCTCAACGCTCCACAGGCCCTGCATACACCTCTCCTCCTTGTCATGAGTTGCTTTTGTCATGGGGCCAGCGAGTGCCAACGCTTAAGGTGTCCGTCACCGTCTAACCATGTTTCAGCACAGAGATCTGAAATCCCACGCTCCTGGGCAGACGCAAAAAAGAAAAAAGAAAAAAAAAATCAAAAAAAAAAATCAACCAACAACAGCAATAACGAGAAAAAAGGACATTCTAATTCCTTTGTAAATGTTTTTTGTAAACCCACATTGGCTTTCTGAGATTGACCAGTTGATGCAGGCACCCATGCAGTACAAAAGACAGTTTGAAAACAGTGTTCTTTTTGCTTGTGAATAAATGCTGAAGTTGATTTAAGCGTCTTCCTCTAGTACACACACACACACACAGACACTAAGACAAGACCCTGCTGACGATTCTATAAACTGATTTTTATTAGAAAATTACATGAAACAGAAGATTTAAAGACAATTTACGACAGAATACTCATCCTGGTCTTTTCTTTACAGCTTAGTTAAGGTAGTGATCTGAAACAGTCTGGTAAGAGATTGTACTGAAATCCATTTAGAGCACCATTGCTGACATCCAGTATCCAAAGTGTTTTTAAATGGAGGCTTATGATTATAAGATGAGTCATCAAATTACTGAGGCGATACACTGGCTTCTTCTAAATGTCTTTATAGCTCACTGTTTTGTCCTACAACAAAGGGTTGTATCAGAGATTTTTTCATAGACTTAAAGTTAATTGTGCTCACACAGTATACTTAAAATCTGAAATATAAACTCAGCAAAAAAAAAAAGAAACGGCCCTTTTTCAGGACACTGTAGTTTAAAGATACTTCTGTAAAAATCCAAACAACTTTAGAGATCTTCATTTTAAACGGGTTTAAACAATGTTTTCCATGCTTGTTCAATGAACCATAAACAATTAATGAACATGCACCTTGAACGGTCGAAGTCACAGTTATAAGGAAAGTAAAGAGACCTTTCTACTGACTGAAAAACACCAAAAGAAAGGCGCCCAGGTTCTCTGCTAATCGGCGTGAACGTGCCTTAGGCATGGTGCCAGGAGGCATGGGTTGATGTGGCCAGGGCAATACATTGCAATGTCCCCACTGTGAGAAGCCTAAGACAGTGCTACAGGGAGACAGGAAGCACAGCTGATCGTCCTCACAGTGGCAGACCACGTGTAACAACACCTGCATAGGATCGGTACATCCGAATATCACAGGTACAGGATGGCAACATTTTTTTTTTTTTAAAGATTATTTTTTGGGCTTTTCCGCCTTTATGTGACAGGACAGCTAGGTGAGTAAGGGGAGAGAGAGGGGAGGACATGCAGGAAATCCTCACAGGTCGCCTGGACCTCTGCGTCGAAGCATAAACCGCCAAGTATATGTGCGCCTGCTCTACCCACTGACCCAACCCGGCCACACAGGATGGCAACATTAACCGCAAGAACTGGCCAGTATGGTGCAGTACATGAGGAGATGCACTGCAGTACTTAATGCAGCTGGTGGCCACACCAGATACTGAGGGCTACTTTTGATTTTGACCCCCCCCTTTGTTCAGGGACACATTATTCCATTTCTGTTAGTCACACATCTGTGAAAATTGTTCAGTTAATGTCTTAGTTGTTAAATCTTTTAATGGTCATACAAATATTTGCATATGTTAAGTTTCCTTAAAATATAAAAGCAGTTGAAAGTTGACAGGACGTTTCTTTTTTTTTATATATAGAGCTTGTAGACAGTATGATACCCATTCTTCTTGTATCACTATAGAAAGTCTTATGAAAATAAACTCTGGAGCCTCTGTAAACAATAGAATAGGAGGTACTGGTCAGGAAAAGCATGCTTGAATGGGAATGATAAAAACATGTTTACATGACAACCGCTTACATTTAAAACCATTTATTGGCCTCCAAAACCAAATATAATTGTTTTTGTACATGAGAAAACCTCAGTTCTTGAGAAGATGAAAGGCACAGGATAATTAGGAGGATACTCTGAGCTGTTGAGCTGAAAAATATGCAACACGTAAAGGGGCTTTAACACCGCCCGCGCAAACCCGTTGCCTCCAGTCATTTCAATGACGAAGCGGTTTTGATCACGGTGGTAGGGGTAGGCAGTGGTTGCCGCCCACGTGACCATGCACAGATTCTGCTCGGTCGCCGAGAGGTCACCGCGGTGAACTTTTGGCGGTAACCACCGGGCTAAGGAACAGCTTTTAAAAAGGCTTTGCTTTTTTGGGATACACTGATGCAGGTAGGTGGTTGCAACGGTGTGAAACCAGAATAAGGTTGTGTTTAAAATCCTACACCCTTCAAGCTCACATGTATGTCCTTGTGTTTCCCAGTAAAATTAAGTGTACTGGATAGGAGCATTTTATAATAATAGTAGTGGGTCATTAGCGTTTAGCTGCTTTTCAACAAAGACGAAGATGGTAAAGGCAAATAGTTCATAAAGGAAGTCACTTGAAAGGGAGTACAAGAGTGCTATGTGAGGCCAATTGATCTAGTGGCACGTACTGACTGACAGGAGCCACATGAAAGTACATATTTATGGAGTGAAACAAGTCAGCTTCAGTAGCTGAAAAAAAAAAAAAGTTTCTACGGAGAGTTGTCATTGCAAAAATCCCATAACGACTGATATTTTAGTATTTCCATAATATAAGGGCATTTTCCAAAGCTTGTGCCATATTAAATAATGCCATCAGTCACATTTACACTTGGATTCCAGAGGGGGAAACTATGCAAGTTCACGAGGTTCTTCAGCTGTAAAAACACCAGAAACATCAGGAATTTCAGAAAACGCAGCTTTGACGGTAGTATACAGGGTGTGACAGCACAGGAAAAAGAACCTTCCGTCAGTGAGGGGCGATGCCTGCTGACACATCCACAGACTGTTGTCATAGTCCCGTTGGACCGAATGGCTTCCGTCACTGGCCGGCAGCATCGAGTCCAGGGAAGGAGTCGATCTGGACTGTATCCTGAAAGGTTGATCCTTGGCTGGTGTAAGATATGCGGACCCTCATCTTCAGGTTCACCTGGAGGAGGAAGGATTTTATATAGTGTGATGCAGATAGAACCGGCACTGCTTCAACTGAGATGGAAGTAAGAAAACAAGATTTGAAACTGCAACACACACACCTTGATATAAAAGAGGGATGGGTCACACTTCGGATTGACCTGACCGTGTGTGTGTGTGTGTGTGTGTGTGTGTGTGTCAAACCCACCTTGTTTGGATTGTTAAGGACTACCATCTGGGTCACCTTAGCTGTGTCTCTTGCAGGAAGAGAGTCCCCACTGGGAGCCTTCATGTGTAACTGGACACTCTGCGGGGGGGGGGGGGGGGGGAGATCAAATGAAACGTACCAAAACCCATGCATGTTTTTTCAGGTCCATTTACTGCACAGAATACTACCGCTGAGAACATGACAGGGTCTCAAACCTACACCCCGCAAGAAACATTGACTGGTCAAATGAAGAGAGACAGTAGGCATAACAAAGTATACAGAAATTGTGTACAATATGTGTATATTCTGCCACAAGCTGCTGGATTTTCTGGTGAACCTCGGCAGCCCAAAAATCAACGTCGACCTCGAGCTTGTGAGGGACAGGGTGTTTTATCCACAGGTGGTGAGACAAACCTTGGGCACTGCGGCCTGCAGGGTGAAGCTGCTGATGTCGGAGTCAGTGGAGTTGGAGGCTGTTAGTGTGACTGTCAGGCCCGTGTCTGACTGTTTCTCACAACTTAGTGTCAAAGTCACACCGTCTTTCTCATACACTGGCACTGTAGGAGCTATGGAGAACAGATATAATAACATAGTGCATTAGTGCATTTAAAACCAATATTGAGCAAAACAAAGGGATTATCTGATGGCCTGATTCAGAACAGTGAACACAAGATTCAGTCTTGTAAATTTTGCATTCTCTAGTTTCATGTCCAAAATCAGTTCCTCTGTGTGTGTGTGTGTGTGTGTGTGTGTGTGTGTGTGTGTGTGTGTGTGTGTGTGTGTGTGTGTGTGTGTGTGTGTGTGTGTGTGTGTGTGTGTGTGTGTGTCTGAGGGTCACACCTGGTGCGAGGGGTGCAGGCTCTAACACTCCTAGCAGATCCAGGAGGTCTCCTCCAGCAGCGCTGGCTGTGTTGATGAGCAGGCCCGGTGCTGGAGCGCCTACTGCTGGGCTGGGCTGCAGAGACTCCTCAGAGCCTCCCAGCAGGTCCAAGAGATCACACACCTGAGGAAAGCCACAGACAGGAGGAGGACAGAACAGACTCCGTTTTCAACTGGCATTAACATCCATCCTGAGCGATCGGATCACAAGTGGACAGCGCTACTTACAGGTGAAAACTCTCTTAGGACGCATTTAAATCGGATCGCAAAAACCACATTTGAAGGTGGTTTGAGCCGTTGCATGTGTCCACGTTCTAAAAGCAGTGAGAACGGGATTGTGTCCTGTGTCCACATTAAAGACCGCCTACTCAACTCAGTAGATCTCCTTACGTCGGCATTCCTTTATATAGGCTACAGTCTATGGTCGGCACAGACAGACTGTGGGCAGCGCTTTTTCTTGATTTATGTGAAAGTAACAACTGACATTTACACACACTCACACGACCAGCCTATATGCAAACAGAAAGGATGTACGCGTTTATTTGCATATGGAGCGGGGAAGTGAAATAAAATCATAAGTGACTCAGTGACAAGTCATTGAGGACGTATTTGGAGACCCATTCTACAAACAGGTGAAAACACACGCACCTAGAGCTGTCCACTTGTGATCTGATCACTCAGGACAGACGTTAAAACCAGGTCAGAACAGAGTGGCACCTGTTGAACCTTAACCTGAACAGAACACATTGCTCTGCATATTCTAAGCAAATGCTTCTAAGGACAGTAAGGCTGTGTGAATGTTCTTTGACCAAACATTTTCATGAAACGAGATAAACAGAAGTCACCAATAATTAGCTATTAACATGAAACTTATATGCCATTAAGTCAGAAGGACACAGTTATCAACTTTGTAGACCTCTGTATTTGATATTTGTGTATTTCAACAGAACATTGTTGCTTAACAGGTTAGCTGGGCTTCTTTCCAGTTTGATTTGCATGAAAGCAAATCAAATAAAACACGAGGCTAGCAAAATGTACTAAGTAAAAAGTACTAACATATACCTAGTGTCCATCTGCAAATGAGAGACCACTATTTATTATGGACAGTCCATAACAGAGGGTATGATAATGTAACACTTAAATATTTAGATCACATACAAACAGATACTAACTTATTAGCCTGAGGCAGATATTTGTGGTGTCAAGAGTCCACAAAAGTTACTTTTGCAAGACTAGACTTAGGACCTGTGCTGACGCACTGGTTCATAATGTTCCACAGTCATTAGACAGCTTAGAGCTGATGCTTGAATAGTTATCAGTAAAATCTTGAAAATCATCCAACAAAAAGGACATCAGATACAGAGAAATTGAATTGGCAAATCTAGACAGAGGCCATAAGTCCAGTCTTGACTAACCAGCTGTCGTATATCATGCACCTGTGTCAATGTAATGTACCTGGTTAGCAGGTTGCGGGGGCAAAAGTGGCTCTCCCTGCTTGATTTTGGCTGGTTGGATGTCCTTAATGGCCTCCCCCGTTGACTCTCCGTTGGTATGACCCGGGGAGTTCTTTTCAATCACAGGCATCCTCTCCAGCACTGCTGCCCTGCAGAGAGACGGAACATCTCAACTCTTTACGGCCAGAAAAGAAAACAATTTGCTTCTACTATCAATTGTATAAATCCGCTGTAAAAACAATATAGCTCTAAAAATAGAAACATATTATATTGCGTGAAAAACGTGAAAAGTGGACTTCTTCATTGTGCTGTTGCATACCTCATGTGGTCATATTTTTTGAACAGGGCATTGTATTCAACTGCCCTCTGCTGGAGCTCCACGTCTATACAGCTGCCATAGATGCTGACGATGCTTCTGATGCGACTGGCAGTGGTGAAGTGATGAAGAGAAAGACAAGCAGTTAGGGGACCGCTGAGAAACTACTGCAACTATTCAGAAATTGTCTGAAACCTGTCCTAAACTTAAACGTACTACATTTAAATTTCCTAACCTCTATCAAAGTCTATTAGCGACCAGAACAGCTGCGCCAACATTGATAACGCGCTTTTTATGTGCTACAACTCAACGTATCAAAATGCTAATTCTTATGGTACTGTTGTTTTTTTTCATTAGCCTTTTTTTTCATTAGCATTACCCTTCATTGAAATGTGTTGCAATGTTATTATCACACTCAAATGCAGTTGGACAGTGTTGGGGGGGGTTGTTCCTCAATAAATGGCCAGACAGTTTGCTTTCTCAACACATGACAAAGTAACCATTAACTGGTTGTGACCAACAGACCATTTTGACCATGACTGTACTGCACTCTTTTGAGACAAATAAATGTATACTAGCCGCAGTGTCCTGTTGCTGTGCTTTAACTATCTGCTGTTTGCTGTGAGTGAGAAGAAGTGTTTCTTACTCCACATTATCAGTGATGCGGGTGCTCAGTTTCATGGTGGCAGTCAGAGCAAAGCCTCTGGTTGCCGGGGACGACATGTGGGACTGCAGAACCGTTTCCAAGGCGTCCAGGACGTCGTCCTCGGTGACCTGATTGAGAGATGTGTCAATACAGGGTCTGAAAGCTGACATCTTATTTTATAATAATGAAACTAGGGATAAACATGGCACATTTTGGCTTCTTCTCTTCATTTTCATGATCTAGCAATAGGTTGACTCACTACTACTAATATTTATTTGTATCATACTATAAAACTGTGTTTGTGCTGCGTGTACCTGAACAGCCTCTGTCTCCTGACACTCTCCTCTCAGCAGCAGGTCTCCATACTCTCCTATACACCAGCACGCCACCTGCACCAAGGATTGCTGCACGCACAAATGTTACACTTAGAGCCCGACTGATAAAGGATTTTTAAGGCCGATATCGATACAAATATTTGGTGATTTAAAAATCCAATATTCCGATATATATCGGCCGATATGTATTTAAAAAAATTTAAATAATCCAGAAACGCGTAACAAAACATAAAACAGATTTACCTAACATTAGTTATTTGTAGTTATTTATGAGTCCTCACTAAAATAATATGATAATGCAGTTTAAAAATAAACTTGTTTGTTTTATTGTCACAACAGAACAGAGTAACATCAAAATATATTAAAGTTCTGATAAATAAAATGTATACAAATTAGGGCTGTCAGGATTAACGCGTTCATCGCGATGCGATTAAGGGCCGAGCATAATGCGTTCATTTTTTTTTGTCGTATTAATCGCATGGCGCCATTTATTAATTTATTTTCACTTCACTCGGCTTTGCGTCGTGCCTAACAGGCTACTATTTTGCCGTACTTCCTCGTAACACATCCTGCTGCTGCAGGAACAGCAACGCTGATTTCGGTGCCTCATTCTGGTGCCACTGATATGTCTGCACTTCTCTCTGATGCTCTGAAACACACGTTACAGGAAACAGAAACATCGCTGCACGTGACGCTAGTTAACACTATACTCGCTTATATATATGTCAATGTATACTCAACTGACGTTAGCCTACCGCTAGCTAGTAGCTGGATTAAACACGGTTACAACGCTGACAGCTAACGCTAAACGGTGTAAAGTTTGACTGTATTTCACTGTAGAGGATTCCGACACCGGGATGTAACAATCTGCAGCTACTGTTGTCGGAAAAACACAGAAACTGGTAATTTACAGCGTCGTGGTGCATTCAAAGTTGTTGTTAAATGCCCTTTTCCCATCTGGTGGCTGTTTTTGTCATTCAACAGCTATTTACTAGTGAAATAAGTTATTGTTATAGTGATTACATTATTATAAAACATTTAATTTTGACGATATGGCCTTAGCAATAAACAAGCCGTTCTTTAATGTTGCCAACTGTTTAGTACCCTTCTTTTTTTTTACTTTCTTAAAAAGTATCGGTTCAGGCACCGTTAAGGCACCGGTACTGTTTTAAAAGTACCGCTTTAGCACCGGTATCCAAACCAAACAATACCCAACCCTAATATTGACTCTAGATTTAAATGTGTGACTAGATTAAATATATAATAAACAAATACAAATCTTAAAATCAAGTTCATAAAGTCACTTTCTTTGCATTCATTTGATTCCCAATCAAGACCCACTGCTAAGAATTGCTTTCCATTGTTAATATGTACTTAAAAACTGTTCTGAAATGCAAAATAATAGAATTTTAATCATGTGATAAAACATGCGATTAATCGCGATTAACTATAGAAATTCAACGATTAATCGCGATTAAGAAAATGTAATCGTTTGACAGCCCTAATAAAAATACAAACTTAAGATATGAAACTTAAAGTCCTTTGAACAAAAACAACAACAACAAAAAAAAATCAAAGTGTGTGTTCGGTCTGGCTCTAGTTACACTCACATAAATAGTATGCACAATACACCCACAGTAAAATATAATCATAGAGTAATACTGCAGGAGTTTTTAGGACAGTTTTTGGGAGCAATTTGAAACGTCAGAGCTACTGAATTCACTAGAAGTTAATGTGGCGGAAGATGGGAAACTGCACCACACTGCAGATGAGTGCATGACTGCTCATCTGACTTGGTTCCCAAAATAAACATAGTTGCATCAGCCAATTTCAAACTAAACGAAAGCTTAGCCATTCTCATTGCCATGGAACCAAAGTTCTGTCTGGTTCAAGAATTACACTTTTCTTTTAATGAACTTCTCCGGAATTTTGCACATTATGTTGTGCTGCAAAAATGATTCTCAATCCAAATTACATGCTTTTTCTCTCTGATATATGGTATGCAAACATTATGAGCATCACTTGTGTCAGCGTGGCTTAACTGTGAACTATTTGATTTAAGTTACAAATCTGATCTCAGATTGGTTGTACACACACGCACATGCACACACACACACACACACACACACACACACACACACACACACACACCTGAGAGATGTCTGTAAGCAGGGCTCGGTAGAGCTTGTGGACGGTGTAACAGTGCAGCTCTGAGGCGTTGGTGATGAGCTGGATCAAGTTGGGCACTGTCTCATCTCTCACGTCACCCCCCGCCTGGCAGAGTGGAAATCGGAGTAAAAACACACAGACACACACCGAACTCCATTAGCTAGACAGCTGGCCCAAGTATTTGGGTCGACACACATTTCCACCCAGACACAATGACCTCACTTGGGGGACGCTTCCTTCACAGTTCATATAGTATACATTATAAAGGACATTTACAGATATGTATTTAATCTTTAATTCATGCCACATCTCTACCATTACCCTTTTTTATACACTTGCTCCACACCTCCTTTTCTGTACACCACATCCTTTTGATAGAACAGCGCAAAGGATTAGGTAAGCATGACTTTTACACCAATCATGTGGATTTAATTTATTCCCTTTCCAAATTGGGGCACACATTTTGAAAGATAGGGATGTAACAAATGGAAAACATTAGTCCAGGATAAATGGCCTATTCAAGAACTGGGGCTGTTTGACAAACACACTTTCTCTTGTCAAACGTTTTGTTTATAAAAAGGTACATTTAGTGTCTTAATGCATACACAGCCTTCACACATGTGGCCCCTGGCATCTACACTAAGGCATAGTGCATTATTAATGGCAGTAGACAACTTAAAAAGAGTTGTGAGTGAGAGAAAGTCATGTAAGAGGCAGCAGGGTGAGTGGCTCAGTCTGTATTTACCGTGGTGAGGACATGCAGGATGGTGTCAATGTGCCAGCGCTGGGAGGGTGCATACCTGACAGAGACAGAGACACACACACTCAGTGGTGCTTGCGGGTGAGTCAGACAGACACACAGACACACACACCACACACTAATCCATCCACAAAAACAAGTTCATTATGAGGTAGATGGTGTACATTAGAAACAGAGAAGGCTATTCATCGTCACAGCGCCACTAAAAGAGACGGGTATCATTGAGAGTGGAGACAGACAGACTGAGACATGCGGCCACATATATATAAGCACAGAGACTTTTTTGTTACAGCCTAAACAGCTGCATCACATTAAATGTATTCACATGCACACAAATGTATAGTATGTGTTCATACATGCATAGATACTTTATGTGTAATACAATCACGTACGTATGTGCACATGTACGTGTCTGCAGTGTGTTACTCACCTCTCTGCGGCGTTGAATATGCCGCTGGCAGCATGAGCCTTCAGCTCAGCGGGGCAGGAGGAGAGGAAGAGGAGCAGCTCCTTCATCATGGAGCGGACGTTGGAGGCTGACACCAGCGCCAAGGAAAGCTCCAACGCGCGGCTGGAGAGTTGGCCAAAGGGGATTAATGTTAGTAATTCTGTATATACATTAAGGGCTTTTCAGACAGCAAGAGCTTGCCGAGACGCCTCCATTGTTTTGAATCTAAACACAATGGCAACTGTGCCATCATGGTCTACGGCAGGGAGGTCAAAAGTTTTACTTGTATGCGAGTGCCCTATATATTTATACACATATTATACACTCCAGCAGAGAACGAGATCAGTGAAGAGAAACAGACTTGGAGCAACATCAGTTTTAAAGTTTGATTATCATACTTTGAGAGGTTTCCTACATTTAGGAGGATTCATTTCTATTTCAAAATGAACTGATCCCTGAATATTTAGATTATCAAATCATGTCAGTGGACTCTCTCAAAACTCACATTAGGGGATGATATTGAAAAAGCATAACAGTGTACTGAACATCTGTGAAATACCAGCTGTGCCTGACAAGCGGAGAAGAGGTGAAAGTTACCGCTTGACAGAAGCGTCCTGGTCCTTCAGGCAGTCCACTATGGTTCCCCTGTGGCGTTGCACTGCATTGTGGTCTGTCCCAACAATCTTTTGAAGAGATGTCATGGCAATGTACCTGGACACGCATACAGAACAGCCAAAAACAAAGATGTCCTTTTTTAAAGTACATACTGCATTATGATGAAGCGCTGTGAGTGAACTGAATTGACTGAGGTTTACACTGCAGTCAGATTCTGAATATGTAGTGTAGCAGAATATATTAAACAAATAAATAGTAAAACAATTCTAACCATCAGCTAGCAATCAAGAATATTGACAGGGCTGTATAAAACTTAACTTTCTCAACTTGGCAATATAAATAATTAATCTTTCCATGTCTCATGGACTGTTCAAGTATTTATGTATGCACAGGAGAGATGTTATCTATCCAGGCAGGTCTCGCAGGAATAAACCAGTCCTATTACTGTCAAACAGCCACAGAGAGAATCAGGGGCCCTGCAGGTAAAAACCAGACGGGCAAGCCTGGCCACACAACCCCTATGGAGACAAACCCAAAATAAATAGTAGCATAACAAAACCCCAAGGAACATGTAACAGGTCTCCACACTGCCTTATGAAAAATGACATGGCCCAAAATTGAGAGATCAGCATTAACAGACAGACAGTGACCTTCCGGTGTGGCTCTAGAGAAACGGCTCCAGGGAAAGTGATTAGTGAGCTCAGACTGATAACAGCTTGTGGGGAGGTTTCTCTCTCTGGCTGCAACGAGTTTGCCGTTGGCCTTGTGGAATGGAAAAGGTACAATGACCCTGAGAGATAAGAGAGGAAGGATGGGGGAAGAGTAAAGGGAAAGACAAACCGGAATGTGAGGAGGAAAGAGCGTGCTGGAAAGGAAAGCAACACTAACCGAATGTTCCTGTCGTTGTTCAGGAGAAATCTTCCCAGGATGTTCACAGCCAGAACCTTTGGCACAAGTGGAATGACGCAGGTGTGCATTTATTAATTAATCAGGTAACATTATTCCCTATGTGTTAAGGTGGTTAAACACAGTGAGAAGTGCTGCTAGTCTCTCACCCTGAGGCCGCTCTCCGACTTAATGTCTAGCACGGTAAGAACAGTCTCATACAGCACGGCGTTTCCCACAGTCTTAGTGCTGTCAGTGTTGGTTGCCACCTGTATGGCAGGTCAAACACACATCAGTACATTACTCATACAACAACATACATTCCTTTATATGTAACAGACACTAAAGTGACATTTTGAGTATAAAGAATCATTTTTGCTTCTCTACCATCAGGCTTGTACATTTGCTGTTTTTAACACCCAGTTTGGGGCAAGTCTTTCCACATCCTCTGGCACACAAGATGTGATGTGCTCTAGATGTTCCAGTATGTTTGGAATAAAACAAACTGGGTAACTAGGTAGTCAGCATTAGCAGTAAGAACCCATAATGGTGGAAAAAAGTAAGGATTGACACAGACAAAAAATACTTGGCACTGGATAACTTCTGTATTCTGACTTCAAAACAAAGAACAAAGCACATAAAAATAACAAAAAACTAATTTTCATGTAATGGCTATTTATTTTTTTGTGAAAGTAAACATCGGACCTGAGCTAGTAGGTCATTCATAGCGTCACTGGCGCCTTCGTTGTTGTGACCAAGGATTCTCAGCAGCCTCAAGATGCGTACCTGAGGATGGAGAACGGAGAGAGTGAACAGATGGACTACAAGTTATTTTGGTGCACAGAATCACCAAAAATAGGAGGAGATGATTAATCTGTGCGTTAGTGAGAAAGAAAGAAACTGAAAGTAAGAAACACATTAACAATTTATTACCAGTCTGTACCCATGTAGACTGAATCTGAGCCATAAAGGAAGGATAGGGACATTTCTTGGTAGAACAAGTCACTTTTGTTTTGACTCAAGTGCTCAAAAGTTCCTGGTTCACATGGAGATGGAGAGCAAAGGTCTGTTGATTGTTCACAGATTCAGGAAAATTAAGAATACTACTGATTTATTACAAAAGATGAGATGTTAATTAAGTGTTATTGTTAAAACTTCAATGTAATGCAGTGCAGAGTTCCAGCACCATGCCAGCAAAGCATCCATTTAACTTAATTAACTAGAATTACTAGGTAATAATTACTACAACTAGGTTGTATTCCTCTGCCAACCGGTCAAGTTGCAGTTTACATCCATGTCTGTCCAGACTTACATAATCTATGCAGTGAATACTTTGAAGGAATTTAATAAAAAAGGTATAAAAGTGTATTTTTTGGCAAAACGTGGCTGCTTCACACACATCCTCAACCCAGCAGCACAGAAGATCTATACAATCACCACCGTTTGAAGATTAGTGTCA
Organism: Sander vitreus; assembly: GCF_031162955.1. Lineage (NCBI taxonomy): Eukaryota > Metazoa > Chordata > Actinopteri > Perciformes > Percidae > Sander > Sander vitreus. Next base: position 22,909,252 of record NC_135866.1, read on the forward strand.
CCAATTCAGTATCCGACCAAATATCTCCCCTTCTGTTCCTACGTTATGGTGTTGAAAAATGGCCAGAAAAGCAGTTTTGCAGAACATTATGATGTCATAGTAAAGTTGGCCTTTGACCTTTTGGATATAAAATGTCATCACTTCATCATCGGAAGATATTCCCTTTAAAGGCGTTCCTGAGATATCGCGTTCACGAGAATGGGACGGGCGGACAACCTGAAAACATTATGCCTTCCGGCCATGGCAATCGCCGGCCCGGAGGCATTACAAAACTAGAGAGAGATGTGATACTGTGATATGGTCCCGCGAGTGACTGGAGTCCAGACTAACCTGTAGGAAGGGATCACTGATTCCTGCCACATCGTGTTCTGGAGAATAACCTGAAAGGACCAGACCTTTCATGATCTGAACCAGATCTGGCACTGTCTGGAATACACAACACCAACGCATTACTGCAGAGTGCATACATGAAGAGATACTGAACTCATCAGATCAAGACGTGTGTGTGTGTGTGTGTGCGTGTGCGTGTGTGTGTGTGTGTGTGTGTATCCAGCATACCTTTCTGAAGCGCTCTAGGGTTTCTGGATTCCGCTCACACAGCTCAATGATGAGCACCACAGCACCATGCAACACACCTGGGGATAAATGGCGGTAACCATAGAGAATAGTTGGAAATGGTAATTGTGAGACAAGCTTACAAGGTATGAGTCATTAAGATCCACTAACCATGGTTCTTCTCAGCGAGGAGGGAACGAGCTGCGGGCGCAAAAAGCTCCCCCAGATCATGGACTTTTCTCACAATGTGAACAGCGCACAGAGCAGCCTGGAAGAACAGTGGAGCAAGTCATCATCAGCACTGTGACATCGTTACTACATTGAGCGGGTGGATGTTGGTTGATAGTTTTACTGCTGATGAAGCATTGTGAAAATCGGTGTAATCACAAATAGGCTGATAAGTAATCCTACATCATACTGAGATGATAGCTGACATATTTAACTGGATGAATGCATACATGGATAAGACATTATCCCCAACACTAGTCAGTACCTTTCAAATGAGCAAACCTGTGGAGGTCCCTACCTTCTTCTTTATGTAGGAGTTGGAGGCTCGGAGCAGCCTGTCAATCTCTGGTGCCAGATCTCTGCACATCTCAGCTGAACCCATGCAGGCCAGCGTGCACAGAGCCAGAGACTGCACATACTGGTTACTGTGAGAAAGGTCACTGGGGGGAAACACACACACAAATGAGATCTGAGTGCAAACATTTTAAGCATGTTACTGAAATCACATGAGAATATCCATCCTCTGTACAATATTTGGCTTGGTCGGAGTCTCTTTTCTGATGTTTTGCTCCCTATTTTGTCTACTGCAATAACTATATTTACATGAAACTATGTACTATCGTCAATTATGACGATTTAATTATGCTCATTATTCTCCATGTCAAAACCTGTCGCCTACATTATCCACAATGCAACTCAACTACAGATAGTTTGTTTGCTAATATAGCCTCAAGTTTCTAGCCTCTAGCAGAGATGAGGAGCGGGCTACAAAGGTATATTACACTCAATTCTTTCTAACTCCACACCTCCAGATTTTTTTTTCATTTTCAAACTTGTAGTCTTCAGCTCCATCTGACAATTTATCAGACTCCTTCTGGAGCCACTTAAAGCTTTACACAACTTTTTTTCACATATGCAGTAGTACTCCCCAATAGAGGATGGATACCCGACCCGAGCCCGACGGGACCCGACAGTACCCGACAGTACCTGATGGGCCGGGTTCGGACAGATCTTTAGAAATGATGTTCGGGTTCGGGTCGGGCTCGGTCAAATCAGCGCCATGATTGGGCCTCTTGTACGCACCTGTGTTAACGTGCGCTTGTTGCCCCGTGTGCGCTGATGCGCTCATCTGTTGACATTTCCGAATGCCTTTCTACAGTTGCTTAATAAAAGCGGGCTTTCCACACAAACAAACGTACATGTGTCATTAGTATGAGAAAGAAATTAGATTTTAACTGCGTCGGGCACGGGTCGAGTTAGGTTACTGCTCTGTCGGACGCGGGCCGGGCGTAAAAATGCGGTGCGATCCGCACTCTACTCCCCAAGACCTCTAAACAGACTTCAATGTGTAAAATTGGTGAAGTTCCCCTTTGATTGTATATGAATGCTAAATACGGTTAAAATAAAGTATTACTGAAAATATAAATACTAATTATTTTTAAATGAGATTTCAGATTTCAAGTTCAAGTGGCTGCCCTTACTTCTTGATGGAGTTAGTGATGAGCAAGCTGGCGTCCTGCTTCTCATCCAGCAGCATCATAGCTCCAAGATATCCCACACGCTTCTCGCTGTAGCGAGGGCTGGCTATCATCCGAACACACTCCATCTAGTAGGAAGAGCAACAACTCCTTTAAATGTGAAGTTACTTGAGATACTGACACTACTGATGCCCTGAGGTAAATGTTCTGCTCTTTGCCCACTCCAAGTGGAGGCAAGCTTCAGAGCAGCAGCCCTGGAGCTGAGAAGGATTCAGTGGCCCAGTTTTACTGACATGGGTTTGCAATGCTGCAGACTTTGCTTGAGGGAGTTAACCACAATAGGTCTAATGACACGGAAAGTCTGAAAGGGCAAGAAGTACACAGCAGCAACATTACAAATATTATCATGGCTTATTTGATTCAAAATGTGATTCAACAATGTGCTGTCTCATTGCTCTATGTATTTCGAGCTCCATCATGCCCAGATTTTTAGCACAGATAATGTCTGTGTCAGTGCTTAGGACATAGTAGTTGGACACAGGGACTGGTCCACTATGTTGCACGAGGACAATTCACCGATTAACTAAACCCAGATCATCCAGCTGCATGATGGTTTCTTACACTGCTAACCCCCTTTACCCAAGCAAACCCATGACAGGCATTAGTAAAATCCCCTCACCTGACCAAAGTGAGCTGGGTAGCCCAACATGTGCACATAGAGCAGCTTGGCCAGGTTGTGCGATCGCCCCCCATTGTCAGCTTGTCTGAACTGTGCCCGGATAGCTGCACACTCCCTCTGGATGACACCGCGCTCCTCACACTGCGTCCTCGCTGACCTGATGGCCCGGATCATCTCCTGCAGGGGCACTGATGGAGACATGGCTGTGTGTGTGTGTGTGTGTGTGTGTGTGTGTGTGTGTGTGTGTGTGTGTGTGTGTGTAGGTGGGTGGATGGATGGATGGGGGGGATGTTTGTGTTGGTATGTATGCATGTGGTGTCATGTTAAATAATAGCAGAATATTAACAGAGAACAAACTACTTCACTATGCAGAGTTTTACTGTGGTTGGTTTCACTTCCTGTATCTGAAAAGCCTCCAGGTGTGTGTAACATTAATGTAATGACAAAGCGGTTACCACACTAACGTTATAATAACTACATCTTTAGTAACTATAGCTTTAGAAGAGCTGTGCGGTCACTTAAACACACAACTTAAGTGTCTATTTCATACATAGTTCAAACTACTTCAACTACGTTTCAAGGCTGGTAAACTGACTGCTGTTCCTGGTGACATACTGTTTGTACATAGCGTCATTTACTCCTAGACCTGGCTTAATAGAAAGTTGCTGTCAATTACCTACCTCTATATAACTCATTTACGTTGTAAAAATACATTCAAGTATTAAATATATTCAAGTTAGTATGACACTCCCCCAGTCGATGATGCAGGTCAGTGAAACGAGGCACAGGCTAGCCAAGTGCCCGAACAGAGCTAACCTTGTAGATGCTGTCAAGCCTGCTCAGTGAGAGACTGCCGAGCTAAAGAGCTAGCTAAGTTAGCATGGCAGTCTGTTATGTGAATGGTTTAACCTCCAAAATAGCAACGTACCTCTACACTGTACAGAGAGTCGCCAGTATTTAAAAAGAGAACCGGTTCAACCGAACCCCCTCCAATACACGGCAGCAGTTAGTTGGCTGGAAACCCAAATAGTGTAGCTATCCATGTAGTGTCAAAAGATCCAAACATAATTACACGACTTCCTGCCACACCTTTCAAAATAAAATCTACTTTATAAATGCATTTAGAATATGATAACATATTTATTTCGGTTAAAATCAGACAACATTTAAAGGAATTGGCTGGAGAGATCATTACACGCGATTTGATGCGTCAGGAATACATCCTGTGTTACTTGTGAATTTTTCGTATGTGACATTTTGACATGTCAGAGCAAAAAAGAAAGCACAAGTGCAATTAATTATTATGGTTACATTTCATTTAAGTATGCAAGTTCGAGGGCATTGTAGTGTATTGTTGTAGCGGCCTCACTGGTATGCGCAAACTTTTCGGAAAAGAGCCAAGGCCATGTTTAGGACTTCAGAAATATTAAGGTCATGGATTTAACTCCTCCAGCAGAACTCCACGTGCCTGAGAAATGTCTGGCTCGATACAAACAAGACTATTATTTTATATAAATTTTTCATTAATTTAATTGTTCAACTATGTTCTTTCCTATTAATCACCCTACACTAATGTCTAAACCCTGCTATAAATTCTCTACACTTTTGTGAATAGGCCTTTTCACAGCAGACAATTTAAGTGTCATAGTAAAAAAAGCCCAGGTGCTAATAACATTATTAGTGGGAATGCTGATTCAGCAGCATTCCAACTATTGTTATTCTGTTTGGCCATTTTTATTATTCCGTACGTTTTTTGGCTCTCCGTAACTTCTGCAGACGTTCAGCTATTAAAACCATTCAACTTTTAAAATATTCAGCTCTTTCAGCTAATGATGGGACTTCTTCAACTTTTTTTCTACTATTTATACTTTTTTAAATATTAAGCTTTTTAACACTTTTTTTAACATTGAAGTCAATGAGAGGGTGCTTCAAATCCTCTTCTGCTTCAAAATGTATCTCCTCCTACATTCTTTCACCTACAGACGTGATTCAAACTTTAAACTGTTCACAAAATATTCAGGTATTCGGGGTGTGCGCAGTGTTTTGATATCTTTTACAGTTTTTGTGAAAAAGCTGTTAAAGTTTAGTGTTCGTTTCAGGAAATTTTATTTATTAAACAAGAGTGTGTATTGCGTGAGCTAGAGTGGATGATGTCATCGCCAGAGCACAGAGCCTTAAAAAAATTATCTTTGTCCCTTCTCTATAAATTGCTCTCACACTCACAATTTTTACTTGTCATACACAATTTATACATCAAAACGTAGGTATTTTTGTCTAGTTTCAGCCAATTTGCTCAGTTATGTGATATGACTTATACTTTTGGCTCGGTGAGCTTCCAAATGACAAGAGTTCCACATCTTCCTCCATTCGCTGCCCTGTTTAACATTCTCCACATTTCTGAGCGAAACGCAGAGCAAACCACTTTTTTTAAATCACTGATATGCCCACATTTTTAAGTTTATCAACATAAATTTGATATGCATACGTTCACAAAGGCCTTGTGGTGGTCACGATTACATCATTTGACTGATACCCCTTTTTGTTTTAGCAGTCTGAGCCTTTATTTGAGAGCTTGCTCTCAGTGTCTTTGAATAGCTACAGTGTGGCACAGGTGACAGTTTCAGCAGGTGACACGGTCGTTAACTGATTAAAGATTAAAGAGATCTCATCACAGAGATCAAAGGGTGTTTTCACTGGTCATACGTTACCATGACAACACTTTCACAGACAGTTGAATTGAATACTACAGGCAGTAATATGAACATTAGTCTATATCTTTTGCGTTCCACTTCTGTCTGTCTGTCTCTCTCTCTCTCTCTGTTTCTCTGTCTCAGTCTGTCTGTCTCTGTCTGTTTCTGTTTCTCCTTGTCTCTGTCTGTCCGTTTCTGTTTCTTCCTGTCACTGTCTGTCTGTTTCTTTTTCTCCCTGTCTCTGTCTCCCTCCCTCCTGTCTCTCTATCCCTCCCTCCTTCTGTCTCTCTCTCTCTCTCCCTCTCTCTAGTGTCATTTGTGTTTTGTGATTTCATCCATGTATATATCCCGCTTCTTTTCAGGCAATATATTCACCTCTCAGCTCTTTAGGGTCATGCTTTTTTGTTCTATGCAATGGATATGTCTGATAATAATACAAAGTATTTATACTTTTAGCCTTTTTAGTCAATTTATTTGAACTTCCACTTTTGACAGTATTACAGTTTAGCTTCCAGCTTTTCTAGAAATGTATTTCAGCTCTTAGCTTAATAAGGTAATGCAGTTCATCTTCCAACTAACAATTTTACATTTCAACTTGCAAGTTTTTCAGCAGTGCAGTGCAATCCATTTGAGATTTTTCAAACAATTTATTTCATATTTCTGCATTTTCATCTTTGTTTCTCATAGCATTTGTAAGTCTTCCAGACTTAAGCATAATTTCAGTTAGAAAATAAATTATTTTATACATTAGTGGGGTTATTCAACTTTTTAATGAAATTCATGTTAATTGAAACCATTCATACTTTTTCAACTATCACTACTTCAACTTCTTCTTACTGATTTAAGCTAGTCATCCAGTTTAGCTTTAGCAATTCAGCTATTCAGCATTCCCACGCATTTTCTGCAGGAAATGCATTTTCTAGTTAATTACTCCTGTGCTTTACCTGCTGTGAAAAGTCAAATCTACAGGGAAAAGGGTTTATTACTCCAGAAACTTAGGTATGATTTAAAAAAAGAAAAAGGGTCTAAACTCAAGGTCCACTGACTAGCTTTTTTCAGGCCTTACACCGCATCTCATGGTCTACATCTAGTCTGACAAGCCAGACCCACCTGGCTGCAAATTACATTTGCTGCCGCTAGGGTGCGTCTAGATTTCTAGGCTAGGTCTACATCAGCAGATGGACAGAAAGTATTTGTGTAGAAAACATTGGAAGACTACCTTGGATACATTTATTTGGCAGTTGTCATGGCCAGGTCAAGTTGCATCCTGTAAATATCTCATATTATATCATAAGAAATATACATATTTAAAGTAGTCTACATACCCTAAGTATTACCTCTCATACCTTTAAAGTGGTAGTGGCCTAGTCTAATTGTACTGCTCACCCTAAATAGTGATAACAGGGGACTGCAGACTACAAATCGCTAAATGGAGTAAAGACTGGATTACCCAACTAGCAAAGTATGCTGCCCCAGACCCAAGCTCCCAAAAGCTCTAGGCTTTCTGCTTTTCATTACCTTTACACTGCATTTAAAAATGATATTTGTTTACGGTGGTTGTGAACAAAATGTTACCAGTATATAAATATAAGCAATTCAATTTGTGACCTAGGCTGCATGAATTAGAAGTTCTGATCCATCCAAAATGTCCAATTCATGCAACATTTGGGTACAAAAAGCTTCAGGCTTTTATTTTGAAGGCACATTCATGTATTTTTCTGTCTTATTTAGGGCAAAGTGACATCTTGACCCAGCTAGGCTTGTCATAGGCCCGTGACTTACGCAATTTGATCGCTCATTGTGCGTGGACTCCGCCCCTTCTACGTCAGGTGTTCCAACAGGTGGATGAAACATTAATGAGGAGTTGCTGCAGGCAGCACAGTACCAATACCACCACCTCAGTATACAGCACAATGCAAAGAAAACTAGGCATCCCAGTATCATTTAACAGATACCAAAACGTGTCAAACATAATTCAGGTGATACAAATACCTGTGAAAATCGCAAGATCTTTAGAAATTAGATATATGGTCACTATATGCCAAATATGCATTGCAAACACACTTTGGGAAAGGTTTGATTTTCTACCATGAGCTTTCTGTTGATTAATAAATCAAGAAAATGAATACAGCTGCTTTTTGGTGTTACCTCTCTTCATGCATGTGGACAGTTCATTTTTTACTACTTCTTAGGAAAAGAGGAAGCGTAATCATATTAAGAGAACATATTTTTAAATGGAAAAATAATAATCCGCCAGCAACCGAGAATGCAAGGAAAAGCAAATCTTCATTCTCTAAAGCCAGATCTGCCTGTATGTAATAAAAAGGGAAACAATTTAATGAATCATTCATACAATTGGGTACATAAAGTTATGAGTCCAATAAGAATACAAACCATTAAACCATCTGAAAATTGTCATTTTAGTGTTACTATAGTGAGATGAAATTATAAACACAGAGCTTGAACTAATTATATATATATATCATGCTTATTACATTTTTCTCCACTATCTCCCAGACCCAAACAGCAAACCACAAAAGACAAACAAAAGGACAACATTTTAAATTCTAATGTGATGTCAAAATGTCAGTGTTTCATAAATTCAAGAGTAAGATATATTTCATCCCAAACATGTGTTCCCTGGCTATACACTGAAATGGTGGTCAGCCTTAAGGCCAGTCAAAAATAGAGCTAGAAAGTCAAGTGTTGTAAAACAAGTGAATATGTATGCTTATCTTTCTGAGAGTTTTCTCCAAGTGCCTTTTCCTCACAAAAAAATTGTCTGTTTTTTTTTTTATGCACATCATCAATCAGCCGTTTGAGGGCTCGTCATCGTCTCCATCTTTGTTGTGAGGCCCATGGGGCTCCACGTTCTCCTTCATGACTGGATAGACCACCGAACAGAGCTTTTGGCACAGATGAGTCATTTTACCTGATGTAGTTGGGAAAGAGACAAAGAAAAACATTTTGATATTAGAGTTAATGGTTCATATGGAATTTCTTATATACTTGTTGGCATGTATCCTGATTAAAATACCATTTTATTTTTATGCTCTCCATCAAACTGGGTTCACTTTTTAAATCAATCCTGTACTTTATAGAGATACAATTACATCTATAGCATATTTCCTTTTATTTGAAAAATACTTAAGTTGGATCGTCGTATTTAAAATTGCCCAATAAGAGAAGCAGGGTCCCCCTTTAATGCTGACAAATGTATGTAAAACTGAACATCTGCGTACTTTAACCTTTTAACCCATGTATTTAATACTGAACCAAACTTCACACAATTCACTTTTGAAGTGGACAGACCTTATTTGTTACAGTCTATGGGACAGACTGACATTTGCGAGCATCTCAAAGTTGAAATAACATTTTCGAATTCAAGACCTGACATCTTTTATCTAAGACACCAGGATGTTGCCTTACCAATAGTAATATCACAACACTGCGGCTTGTTTTCCCAGTATACTCCCAGGAAATATACAGGGACACCAGACATCATAATGGCCAGACCAATACCGCAGACGACAGGCTCAGAGTAAAGGGAAAAGACCAGCAGGAAGGCCCAGAACAGCAGGTAGATCACTGGCCATATCAGGCTCACCTGGAGGATGAGGGAGAAAAGTTCAAAATCACATGTGGTTTTATCTGTTAAACAATTATTAATACATTTAAGACACCTTTTCGATACCGTTCTTGAGGTAGTCAGTGCAGAGCCATTGCTTCAAAAGATTTGTGAAATTGGATTGTTGGTTATGAACCAGAATTAGATACAAGCTTGGCCTAAAAGTGAGCTCTGTAGCCTTGCATAGGCCAAGCCATATTAAGTATACTTTATGTATTGTGTAGTATTCATCGAAAATATACAGGCATCAAAATGGTTTTAAACTCTTGTGTGTGTCGCTACTATGCCCTGGCA